>NC_037290.2:5410000-5715000 GCF_000002775.5 Populus trichocarpa
TTTTTGAAAGAAGCCACCTTGTTTCTCCACCTTTTTCACACTGATTTTCTTTCTTTCAATCTTGTTTTTTTTTTTAATAAATTAGAAGCAATTGACCTCGATATAGCATAGCATAGTTAATTTTTTTTTAATATTATAATAATAACAAATAGGAAGTCTCACTTTCATGGGATAACTCACCATCTCAGTGATGGGTTTGTTTTCCTAGCGTAGTGCAGGGATGCTCAATTTTTTGTTTAATGGATTTGAAATCAAGTTTTTGTACCCTGCAGGCCAGCCTATCCACTAATGAATACGATTCAAGCGTGTAGTCTAGGCCCATTGTAGGAGCTCCTTCTTGGGCCACTAGCCCAAAAAGCAAACCAAACTTTCTATACTTCCAAAGCCTAAATCATGCATGGGCAACAATGACTTTTAAGCTTAGTCATGAAGTGGATTCCAATCTCGTTTCTGTTTGACAATTGGGGTTTTTGGGCCTGGTATCATTAGATGGGCCTCGTTTCTTAGGCAAATTTGTTTGTCCCCATTTGGTGAAGGCAGGTGGTGCTGGTATATTAAAAAAAAAAGTTAAAAGAGAGATATTTAATGTGCATACCTTTATATTTTATTGACCCGAAATTTTTTTTTTTCTTGAATTGATTTTTTTTCAATTTTATTTTTTAATTTTGAATTAGTTAGTAATTAAGTTTTATAATTTTTTTTTTATGTGTGGTGATCCCGGTCTCATAACCTGAGTTGTAGGGATAAAATTTTAACCTGGATTGAAATCAGTCTTTTTTTTAATCTTTTTTTATACTGATATTTTTTTTAATTTCATTCTTCAACAGTGAGTTTATTGAAGATGGAGCTTCTTAATTTTATTCTTCAATATTAGATTGTTGATAATTGAGTTTTATAATTTTATCATTTTGGTCTCATTTTATCCTTTTTCTTCTTTTTTTTTTTAATTATTTTTTAATTATTTTTTTTTATTTCAGCTTTTAACATTAGTTTTATTAAAGATTCAGCTTCTTTTCTTTCTCGATTTTGTTTTTATGAGGATGGCCTGACATTACTACCCAGTTCACGAGTTTGTCGTGCAAACTCGGATTAATGAATTTGAGTTTTTATTTTATTTTTTTTATTTTTTTATTTAATCATTTAATATTAAATTATTTTAGAATTTAGCATCATAATGTTTTTTTCCTTTTGGCAAGCATTTTTTTTTTCTACTGATTATTGTTATCACCTTTTCTGTCTACATTAAATACATTTTATTGTTGTTGCTTTTGGTTATGATATAGTTTAATTAAATTATCTTATTAGATTCAGTAATGTCTATAACTCAGGCTCAATGATTTTTGTTTTTGCTTTAAAACACATTAGTTATGCTTGAATATTATATTTTTTAGTTTATAGAAAAAACCAACTCGGCTTGCATTCACCAGTCTAGTTATTGTATTGCAAGTACACCAGTCTTTAACCCATATGAATTTTAATTATTTTCATTTGAGTATATCAATTTTTTTTTCAAAACTATCAGTCAAGTATTTTGGCTTTTTTATGTAATAATGTATTGCCCCATATTACTAAATTACGATTTTGCTGTTTTTATTCTCGAAGAGAATCTTCTCTGCTAAATTATTTTTCGCTTTTTCTACTTTTTAGATATAAAAACAATTTTTTTTTGGATATTTGCTATATAAAAAGTAGAAAAGGGAAAACAAAGTTGGGAGGGAAAGTTTCTATTATTAAAAATGAAAGGAGAAAATCATAATTTAATTTGTAGTCTGGGGAGAAAGATATGACAGAAGTTGGGATAAAAACACTTGATTGATAGTTTTGAAAAAGTGAAAAGAATTAAAATCCATGATGAATAAAAGAGTTGACGTGCCTGTAATGCAATTATACCACAGATTATTTATTTATCAAGACTTCAATGGGGGTTGGGTAGGAGAGTGAAAATGTGAAACAGAAATGGCCTTATATACATAATACATAGCTGCAGCAATTGTCCTCTTTTTTGTTTCCAAGGAAACCAACATGGGCAGATTCGAAGCTAATAAAAAGCAAAATAAAATTATTTTTTTAACCAAGTGATGGTGGCTGAGTGCATATATAAAAAGAGAGATTTCTTTAATGAAGAAGATCAGGTTGATGCTGAGAGGAGATGAAAAATTCTAAGTCCTTGATAGACTTAATGATAATACTTATAAAGTAGATCTATTAGATGAGTATAGTATTAGTGTTGCTTCTAATGTTTTTTATCTTTCTTTGTTTGATGTGGGTGATGGTTCAAGGTCAAATTTTTTTGGGAGAGAGAGGATGATGCGATCCAAACGTATATCAAAAGATCAATTAAAAGTTCCAGTTAGGCCAATTATAAGATCAAAGAAAAAGAAGCTTAAAGATGCATTCAATAGATTTATTCGGAGTATTTGAGCTAATATGAATTTTAAGAAGACTACAATTTCAACAAGTGATGATCAAACCTTAGTGAATCTAATATATGTGTAAAGAGGCCTGATCTATCTACAACATGAGCCTAATTATTTTATAATGGTGGGCTAATTGATTTTGACACCAGAAGCGGTTTGGAGCTAATTTTTTCTAATGTGCAATCTTAATTTAGCAAGCATAATTTTTATCCGACCATTGAATCGGGATGATATGTTACCAAAATTTCTCAAAGGTCTTGTTCCATATTGGATTAAAATTTCAAGGCAATCGGACATCGAAAAGGCTTTATGATAAGATCTAGAAGTTACTATGTAAGAATTGTATTAGTTTCTTATTGATTTAAACTTCTTTTTTCTATTTTATTTAAACTCTTTTATTATTTCTCCAACATTATTTAGAATATTTTTTTACCTATTATAAATAGGGTTATTTATTAGCTTGTGTTTTGGTTTTGTTTTAGGACAAACTTTGATTTCAACAATTATTATATTGTGTGAGAGGTTTTGTTCATACCTTTTGGTTCTTCATTGAAGTACTTTGATTTATTGAAGAATTAACCAAGCATTGTCGTGTCTTTTATAATTCTTGCTCATGTTTTTTTTGTAGGTGTTAGGTGGGGGTTTGATTGTTTATAGTCTTGATGTCTTGATATAAGTTATCGTTATGTTAAGCTCAATCATAAATTTGAATTTAGCTATTTTAAAAATGATCGATTTAACTATGATTTCTGATATTAAAGAGATTGACATCAATGTTACTCAACTCGTGAGTCGTAGATATCACATGCATGCAACTCGTCAAAATATTTTTTTCATGCATTGTTATTTTTCTAATTTTTTTCTGTGCTAAACTAAAAAAAAAAGAGAAAACTTGCTGAGTCCATATATTTAAAGATCAATGTCAGAGTGGAGACTTTTGTTGGCTGTTAACAACTGCTCCTTGCTTATTGAGACTTTAATAGGCGATTATACTGTTTTGTTCAGTAACTTAATGTTTATGCAATGGATGATGTTATCTGTGTCTCATTGCTTGGTGTGCTCGGATGCCAACTATTGTCTAGGGTTTTACTTTCATTCATAATTTTAAGCATCAGTAGCTGAAGCATTGTCTGAGTTGTTAAAACTGAGAAGTTCTTGTTACATTCAAAGAAAGCACGGTTGCATTTCCTTTCAAGGCAATTAATTACTTCTCTCCGTTGCTTAGAAATCCCATGATAAAATCTTATTTTCCTTCCTATCATATCATATCAACCTCTCTTTTTTTCCAGGTTTTTGTGTTTGTCTGTCTTGATGGGTGCCTTGGTCTGGTCGGGTAATGGATATCTGATATCCGACTAGATCAAGTTTGGATATCTAAATCCATTCCAGTCGGATTTTGTGTCGGTTATGGATAATAGTTTGGAGATCAAGTTTAAGCATAGACAGCGACCTTAAGGTCAACATCCAAGAAATGCAGCAGATCGACTTGAAGATGTGCCTTTACGATTGTTTAAAAAGAAACTTAATATCGGTTAATATGTAAGCTATTCTGAGATTATCCTGATCATCAAATAAAAGATTAAAAAAGAAAAGAAAATAAAATTTGGACAACTTTCTGTAAGGAAATTAGGCTCCCATGAAGGCCAAAGAGTACAGCTAAGAATGGCAGTGCAGGGCCAGTTAAGGGTTGTTTGGTTGTGGTATTAGATGCCCTCTAGCTAGGAGGCTTCGTGGTCTGGGCCCCATCAGGTAGATCTCTGCTAAGAGGCTTTCTGCTCTTAAAGTTTTGTAACCTTATCTTCCTTTTCACGCTAATTTATCCAATATCCAAACGATTAGAAAGACTTTCCTTTTAAGAAAAAACATGCTGAATTTATTCTTCGTCTTCTTCTTATGACTGTAGAGATCATTGACAAAATTGTTCATGTAAAGAAAGATATATATAAATTTATAAATCCTGGTGTAATATTAGAGGTGAGCAAAAAAACCGATTAAATCGAGAAAACCGAAAAAAAAATAACCGAAAAAACTGAACCGTGAAAAAAAACCAATTAAAATTTTGAAAAAACCAACCGGTTTGGTTCGTTTTCGATTTTATAAGCCTAAAACTGAAAAAACCGAACCAAACCTAAACTGAAAAAACCGAGCCAAACTAATTTGAACCGGTTTTTGTCCTAAAAAACCGAACCAAACCGAAACCGGTCGGTTTGAACCGGTTTCGGTTTTTTTTTTAAAAAAATTTCAGTTTGTTTATTTTTTTAATAAAAATCAAACCGAATAAAAAAATGATAACTTCTATATCATATTTATCAATATAATTATGTTGTTATATTTGATCCATTCTATTGTATCATAAATTGTATCATTAAGCATTATCAAAATAGATCACTACAATTATGAAATCAAATCACACGATTTGCAAGAAATCGTGTATTTGAATATATATATATATATATATATATATATATATATATATAAACAAGAGCAGTCATCTTCTCTCATTTTACAAAAAAATTGTACACACATTCACGTCAATGAGCTTTAAGTTGCAAGACTTTCAAGCTGGCATCCAATTACGTGTTCTCGTTGACAAGTTAACTAAAATTCAGACTTCATGAGTGACCAGTTTTTTTTTTAATCAATTGTTCTCAAAACTCCACTTAATTATCCCGTTTCCTAATCATTAGTACTTAACAAAATAATTCCCCTTCAATTATTATGTCTCTTAATCTTCACATAATTGTGATCAAATTGTAAAAATGAATGCTGTGAGTGCAATAGGTCGGCTAGTTTGCTACTTGCATTTATTGTTGATGATGATGAAATTTGATTTTATTACATGGACTTGGATGCCAAGTCGAGAACATTAATAAAATTATTAATCTTTTTATTATAATAATATGATTTATTTATTTTTGACGAAATGATTGAAGAATTATGCTCAATACCTGCAGAAGGTCCCTTTCTTCAAGTTTGAGGACTTTCCGATGATTAAATCAGTATCATATAAGAGAAAAAATAGTTCTCTATTAGAAGAAAACTCTAAAAACATATGCATGTCTTTTTAGTAGAGAAAAATTAAACCTGATCAATAGAGGTTGTATTGGTTTCTTTTATAGCTCCTGAGATCCTCTCCTTATGGAAGGCGAAGGAAAAAAAGATTTATATATTTGTCAAATATTTTTATTTTGTTAGAATAAAATATCTTTCACTCCTCAATATAAAAATATTCCTGACTCATTTGGGTAAAATATCTTTGATCGTGTTCACAAAAGTTTGGACCGAGCGTTTGATTGATTTTGGAAATGGTGGATATGGCGAACCGCGGTTTGCCATACCCATGTATATCTGAGCTCAACACTTTACTAAGCTCGGAGATGGTGGGTCTGGTGGTTCACCAAACCTACATATGTTTAGAATCAGCGTTTAGCTGAGCTTAGAGTTGGTGGGTCTGACAGTTCACTAGGTCTATATATATTTTGGCTCGAGCGCTTAGCTAAGCCAAAAAATAATGGGTTATCACCCTAAACTATATTCATTTGTTCAGAAGAGAGGACTTAGGAAAAAAATGTTAATCCATCAATTATTATTATTATTATTATTATTCAGTAATAAATAATCAAAATAAATAATACTGTTATTGATAATTACATGCATGAATTTATACTAGTTTCATTTCGAGTCATTGTATATTTATATTTAAATATAATTAGCTTTATTTATATAAATATTCTCAATTTTGGTTTCGATTCGTGAAGTCTCTTTGGAGATATTTAGGCTTGAAAACATAGTATTCACCCTTAAATATGTGCTAAGTTTATTTATATATCGATTTTTTAATTACAAAAAATATATAGTTTAACCCTCAAAAAGTTGAATAAATTATTTCCCATGTTATTACCATCTTAATTTCAAATCAAAAGCAATTTTTTTTTAATGAATATATCAATCTAAATATAAATAACACATGCAATACCCGATAGAAAAACAAAACTCAATAAATAAAAATTGGCACGAAAATAGTCAGACGGGTGTGGTTGTAGTAAGAAAAAAACCTTTTTACCAATTTTACAAATCACTATTCATTGTCTTTTTGCCATGCGAGTGGAAAAGAGAGAGGGAAAACCTTTGCCAACCAGCCCTTAGCTAGCTAATCCACCGCCCACAGCTAAAACGGAGAAAGAAAGATAATATATTATATTATATTATACTTAATTCATTACAGTGTGGGGTTTAATTAATTATATTTTAATCACTACTTAAACTTCTTATAATCAAGAAATTCAGGAATCTAAATCCCTCACTGATAGAAAAGGCATGAAACCGTGTTAAACACAACACCAAATATAACAAGAAAACATTAAAACACACTAAAAGAAGAAGAAAAGGAACAAACCAAACCCTCTCTCTCCCTTTCACACACACAATGGCTGACCCTCTTCTCTCTTTCTTCCTCCTCCTCCTCTCTCTCCTCCTCTCCACCACCACAACAACCACCGCAGATGATGCAGCCACCTTTCTAAAACTTGCCTCTGCCTTAACCCCAACACCAAAAGGCTGGTCAACAACAAACTCTAATGATTACTGCAACTGGAATGGTGTTAAATGTGACAGCTCCAACAATGTCATCTCCATTAACTTAGCTACTCAAAGTCTTTCTGGGATTCTCCCATCTGAGCTTTCAACACTTTCTCAACTCCAAAGTTTGTCTCTTCAAGAAAACAAGCTCTCTGGTGCTTTACCTTCTCTTGCAAATTTAGCATCTTTGAGAGAGATTTATATTGGTACTAATAATTTTACTAGTATCCCTCAAGATTGCTTTAAAGGGTTAACTAGTTTGCAAACTATGAGTATGAATGAGAATATTAATTTAGAATCCTGGGTTATTTCTACTGATCTAACGGAGTCGCCTAGTTTAACTACTTTTGAGGCTAGCAATGCTAAAATCTTTGGTACTATACCTGATATGTTTGCTTCTTTTCCAAGCTTGCAAAATCTTAGATTGTCTTACAATAACTTAACTGGAGGTTTGCCTCCATCTTTTGCAAATTCTGAGATCCAGAATTTGTGGCTTAATAATCAGGAAATGGGGTTGTCTGGTAATATTGAGGTGTTGTCTTCAATGGAGCAGTTGAGTCAAGTTTGGCTTCAGAAGAATCAGTTTACTGGGCCAGTTCCAGATTTGTCAAAGAGCAAGAATTTGTTTGATTTGCAGTTGAGGGATAATCAGTTTACTGGGATCTTGCCGGTTTCTTTGCATTCCCTTCCTGGTTTGTTGAATATTTCTTTGTCTAATAATAAGTTACAAGGTCCGGTGCCTCAGTTTGGAAAAGATGTTATAGTTGATAATAGTGGTCTTAATAATTTTTGTGTGGATACTGCTGGTGTTGCTTGTGATCCACAAGTGACCACATTGCTAGAGATTGCTGGTGGTTTTGGCTATCCTGTGACGTTGTCTGATTCTTGGAAAGGGAATGATGCCTGCAGTGGTTGGCCTTTTGTTTTCTGTGATTCATCCAAAAAGACTGTCACTACAGTGAGTTTGGGGAAGCAGCATTTTGGAGGGATAATCTCTCCTGCATTTGCTAATCTCACTGCTTTGACAACTTTGAAATTGAATGATAACAATTTATCAGGTCCAATTCCTGATAGCTTGGCAAAGTTGTCCCAGCTTTCACTTCTTGATGTATCTAACAACAATCTTACTGGGAAGATCCCGAGTTTTGCTACTTCAGTGAAGCTAACCACTACACCAGGTAATCCTTTTCTTGGGAGTGGTGGGGTTCCTGGAAGTGGAGGGGCACCATCACCTGGTTCAGATTCAAATACAACTGCACCTGGAGATGGTCCCAATGGAAAAGGAATTGGTGGTAAGAAGGTGAGTCCAGGTCTGATTGCTGGAATTGTTGTTGGTTTAGTGATTGTTGGTGTTATTGGCGTGTTCCTGTTGTTTAAGATTAATATCAAGAAAAAGAGAGGGAAGTCTGGGAGAGTGAATGATCAAGAGAATGGGGATGGAATCAGTGCATTGGTTACGAATGGTTCGTCGGGTTGCACGAAGGGTTATGGGGTTCTCAGTGAAATACAAAGTCAAAGTAGTGGCAACCACAGTGGCCGCAACATTTTTGAGGGTGGGAATAATGTAATTTCAATTGAGGTACTTAGACAAGTAACTGATAATTTCAGTGAGAATAACATTCTGGGCAAGGGAGGTTTTGGTGTGGTTTATAAGGGCGAATTGCATGATGGGACTAAGATTGCTGTGAAGAGGATGGAAGCTGGGGCAATGGGGACAAAAGGAATGAATGAGTTCCAGGCAGAGATTGCAGTGCTTACTAAAGTGAGGCACAGGCACTTAGTTGCTCTTTTGGGGTACTGCATAAATGGAAATGAGAGGCTCTTGGTGTACGAGTACATGCCACAGGGGAATCTGGCTCAACATTTGTTTGAATGGCAAGAACTTGGTTACCCTCCTCTTACTTGGAAACAGAGGGTTACCATTGCACTGGATGTTGCTCGAGGAGTAGAATACCTGCACAGCTTAGCACAGCAGAGTTTCATCCATAGAGATTTGAAGCCTTCAAACATACTTCTTGGAGATGACATGAGAGCTAAGGTTGCTGATTTTGGTTTGGTTAAAAATGCACCTGATGGGAATTATTCTATGGAGACAAGATTGGCAGGAACCTTTGGCTATCTTGCACCTGAATATGCTGGTAAGTAGAGGCTTAAATGTCCATTTTCAGTCATCTTCATTCAATTGATAGCAAGTAACCTGAGCTTCTAATATAGTATCAATTCATATTTTGTCATCTTTCCATGCATGCAACCTTGAAGTAGTAAAATTTTCCAACCTTTCCCCGTTTGTGTTAGAAATTATAGGAAAAGCCTAAAGCCTCCTCCATACTTGCACAATTTTTTTCAATGAACTTGGTACTTTTCTAGGCATATTGAAGTTTCAGAAAATGTGGCCCTTGATCGTGAGACATGGTCTTCATTATCTTTCAGTCATTTCTTGTTTATAAGATTTTTAGATGTTAGTATATTTAGTTTTCATATTCATCTGCTTGATCTTGAACATATTGATTTGTTGATGACTTTACGTATTCTCTTCAAATATGAACTGAACGTGCTATGTTCTGCACAGCTACTGGACGAGTTACAACAAAAGTGGATGTATATGCTTTTGGAGTGATTTTGATGGAAATTATGACAGGAAGAAAAGCTTTAGATGATACAGTGCCAGATGAAAGGGCTCATTTGGTCACATGGTTCCGCCGAGTCCTAGTCAACAAGGACAGTCTCCCAAAGGCAATTGATCAAACTCTGAATCCTGATGAGGAGACCCTAGTGAGTATTTTCAAAGTTGCTGAGTTAGCAGGGCATTGCACAGCTCGCGAGCCATACCAAAGACCAGATATGGGCCATGCCGTCAACGTCTTAGGACCTCTCGTAGAACAATGGAAACCTACCAACCACGAAGAGGAAAGCACTTCTGGCATTGATCTCCACATGAGCCTTCCTCAGTTTCTCCAAAGATGGCAAGCTGATGAAGGTACTTCGACAATGTTTAATGATAGGTCTCACTCCCAAATCCAATCAAGTATTTCGGGAGGATTTACGGACACATTTACTTCAAATGATTGTCGGTGACTGGAAAGAATCTGTATATTTTTTTTTAAAGAGGACACAGGGATCGTGAGTTAAAGATTAATGGGGAAAGAGATAGGCTGCCATGCTGTTCAACCCCACGAGTTGCGTGTAAACGTTCTGATGATCAATATCTAAAACGTACCACTGTTTTACTACATTGATTGATTCATTTTTTTTTATTTTATTTTTCCAATGATCTTATTTATTATAGAGCGAAACTAATAGTCTTATGTTATTTTTTATAATTCCTTGTAGCTAACCAATTGATTTGGTTATCCAGATAATGAGGGATGTTGTAATATATTTCTTCACACGGTTCATCATCTGACTAAATTACATCTTGTCGGTTCTTGATTACCTGGTCCCCTTTTCTTTCATCATTTTCCTTGGAATTTCCTCTCATCTACAATATCATGTTTGATTTTTTTGAATAATTCTGAATACCATGTGATGTGTTACGAAGTCCCACAATATTCTAAGTAATCATAACAAGATTTATGTATTGGATAATTGATTAATTTTTTAGTTCTAATAATTTAATTTATTTTCTCTAGCCAAAGAAGTTAGTAGTTGGTGCTTGGTGTTTGGTAAATCAAAATAGTTAGTAACTGATATTTGTAAAAGATTTCATTTGATAAATGTAAGGACTCTCGGATGCTTAAGTATTTTTGTAGAGAGATAAAGTATAATAATATTTTAAAGAGATATGTTTTGAAAATATATATGCTAAAAATATAAAGAACGAAGAGATTGTTAACTTGAAGTTTGAATGATTCATGTGGTATTTATAGCTCATTGTCTTGTTTTTTTGCGGAGAAGAGAGACTGAAGAGTCATTTCAGTCTTGTGATATTTTAAGTTATATTCTACTCCAAATAATATGTATTGGATCAATATAAAATATTGAAGGAATCGTATAGGGTCCTAGAAATATTTTCAAGGAGTGTTAGGCTCGGGCGAGTTACCTAAGCTTATTAGGGGCAAAACATAGGCTTAGACATGCTACCTGGACCCAAGCATATTGGGCTCGGGCGTGACAGTCCAAGCCCATGAGGGTGCTGGGCAGCATGCCTAGCATGAGCTCGGGCTATCATGCCCGGGTCTGTCCCTCTTGGTAGTATGTTGGACTCGAGCATGGTAGCTCAAACCCATGTGGGTGTTTTAGCCCGTTAAATTTAAGTTTATTAGTAACCTCGAAGTCTTTGGATATTGATACACAAAGACTTGTAAAAATACTTGGTCATCATGACGAATTCATCAAATTTTCTTTGTATGAGAAGAGGGATGAAATTATTTATCGGAGAGCTCATGTGTAGGGGTGTGCACTATGCTTGAAGAAATTTAAGTATGCAGAGGGGAACTATACTTCGAAAAATTTCTAAGAAGATGTGGTAAGATATAAAGGACTCCATACTTAGAAATTTTTTCTAAGAGGTTAAGGGAAACCTACGAAGAAGAGACCTATATTTAGAAGAATTTCTAAGTGGCTGGGAAACCTAATGAGTCAGAAAAAAGCCACCACTTTCGCTACCATATTTGTGATCAAATTTACTCTCATTTGTAAAATTATTGTATCACCAACACCATATTTGCGATACAACTACAAAGAATGCAAACTCATCTTAAGGGTCAATACCCGAAACTTCAAACGAGCAAAAACAATTTCATTTCTTTAGAATTTTGAAAGGATTTGAATAAGATAGGGAAGATAGGATAGTGAAAACAAGTGATTAGGACCTTGTTTGTTTTTGTATTTTCAAAAAAATATTAATTCTATTTAAAATTATTTGTTTTATTATTTTTGGATTGTTTTGATGTGCTGATGTCAAAAATAATTTTTTTAAAAATAAAAATATATATTATTTTGATATATTTCAAAATAAAAATCACTTTAAAAAGCAACCGCTACCGCAATGACAAATACGCTCTAAGCCTCGGAGTTCTGGTCTTTTTTTTTGTAGTTTTTTTTTATATATAAATAATAATTTTACTATCAAACTGCCCATTATGATTCCACTTAACAACTATGTTGCGATTTGATTCTTGTATTGACAATAACACTCTATAAAATATTTTAAATGAGTCCTTATGTGTATAAAAAAATTGCGACTTCTGTTTTTCAACCTATGCCTTGTAGTATACAAATTTAAACTTATAGTACAATTTTATTTCTTTTTGTATGCTTTCTACCTTATAAGCAATGTTAACACTATTAAGTGTTGAAACCACTAATCCAACAAATTCTAAATAAAGTTGATGGTGGTTTTTTTGCACCAAATATAATGATACATGTGTGAACACCTTTTAACTTTACTATCTTAAAGAAATTCAACATTTTATTGTAACCCCCATCATAAGTACCATTAACACTTTATTACTTGAACACATTATAATTTCATAAAAGTTATTGTTGAATGTTGAACTCGATATTCAAGAGAATATACAAAATGCCACCATTTAATTACATTAATTAAATTAATCTTAGTATTGAAAGTTTGTCTAATCACTAAATCAGCACCACCAACTAAATTTCTATGATAAAAGACTAATCATTGCTAACATTATCATCTACTACGTTATCATCATCAGATTCTAGAACAAGAGACTTCATTATCTCATTATTATATGATATTTTTAACCAATTCAAAATATTTTTATCTTTATTATCACTAGATTTGGAGGAGTTATATCTTCTTTGGTCATAATATGCATTGTTAAACATACTTTAATCACTACTTCTGATAATAATATCTTTCACTATCCTAAACGTACCAACAAAATATGATGTTTTTCTACGTGGTTAAGCAAATGTGGAAATTGAGATAGTAGTGTCATCATACCACATATTAGATGAGGAGCTTCTTCATGTAAGTTGACTACTTACATATAACTTTATCATGTTTAATCCATTTCAAATGAATGATTTCATTATAGTGTCAATACTCATATCACATACAATCGATATAGCAAAATACTGATATTCCCCAATTGAAAGTGAAAGTGATCTCACATGGAGAAAGTAGGAGAAAAGGCATTCATTCGAAGGTGCAATGCAACTGCAGCATGTTGAGAGGGCATTTAGAAAGAACTCTTTATTGATGGATGTCTTTTGCAGTCGTGTCTACACGTTCTATTCTGGATTCCAGGGTGACTTTTGGAGGTTCTGCACATGCAATGGCGACCTAATCTCCATTTCTATATTTGGGAAAATTGATTTTAACTTTGCAATTAACAAAAGTATTCACGAGTTAACTTCCAGATATCAAGCTGTTTAACAAGTTATCCAACGGGTTTGAATCTAAGAAATCAACTCAGTTACCACCAAAACAACTGGAAAGAAAGGTGGAATAGAAGGGCGTAATTTAGATTTTCAAATACTATTTTCTTAAAAAAAATAAATTGAGAAAGAAACTTCATTTTAATATTGAATGTTTCAGTTAGGCTAACCATATTTAAACATCATTTTAATTCGATATGACTTGAGATAACCATGTGCCTGAGCACCAGACAAGCATTTCTTTTTATATATACTTTTAAAACTGTTATCCAAGAAAAGAGTTCTTTGATTAGCAGAAATATATTTTCTTCAATTTTCTTTTATTTTCTTCAATTTTGATTTGTTTTGCGCTGACTGAAAATGTGGGGAGGATGCCAGCTAATTGTATCCTAATCGACCCTCCTTTCTACCGCGAAAATGAATTGGTAATTACTTCTGCATGTTGTCTATCAACGTTAAACTTCTCTTGATGATTGCGAGTCACAATTCTCAACGGGTGTGTGCTTCAGTGTTAAATTCCCATTCATCCAGAGAGATGACAGATGGAGGAGAAAATAGGAGACAGAGATACTTAAGTGTCCCGGGAAGGAAGAAACTCTGCATCATGTTGTCTTCGACGCCTTGATTCACCTGAGAAAATAGGCAAGAAAAGTTCAGTTCAAAACTTTATAATGCTTTGCTTCTAGGTTCTAATTTAGGATTATTGTTTAGAATAAAATCATGAAAGGGATTTCCAAATGGATATGAATAGGACTTGTAAATTTAACAAAACTGCAAACTCCATAGGCAACTAAATTACACGAAGCATGGGAAAACCAGTGGTATTTAGAAGTTCAGGTTCTGGTTCATACTATTTCTCAAATATGCAAATGAAGTAGTAGAGAATTCAAGTCATGCTTTTTTGAAATGTCATAATAGAATACAATGAACTGGACTAGGATGAACATGCGTTTGTATGTATGCAGCTGTTTGTTATATTCCATAACAGTATAATCTTTGGGTTAGAAAAAACTTACAGACCGACATATCCTGTCTCAATGCCAGAGTTCCTTTTTAATACCTTTTCAATTCTATTATTTAATTCATTAAGAATTAAGTTTATAATTTTTTCAAATAAAAAGCTTTTAGTCTAATAGTTTGAGTCACGGGTCTAAAAAGTTAACGCAAGTTAATATCACTTCTATTTTTTTGAATGGGCTTTATGATTTTCATCGTTTTCTTTTCTATTTGATTATCCCAATCTCATGATTTGAACTGCAAGTTTGGAGAAATTACCTGGGATGGCTCGACCTTGATTATCATATTAATTATAGGTTTATCATGCTAACTCGAGTCGATTTAGATCTAATTTTTACTCTTTTATCTAATTTTATCATTCAATATTTATGGGTTGAGAATTGAACTATATTGTTCATTTCTTTTTAAAAAATAATATTTTTCATAGGCTATCATAATTATTTTTTAGTTTATTGTTATTATCTATTTTTTTTATCATCTAATAATTAAATTAAAACCAACTTATTTGATACACTCATGTTTATAATCCAAACCATAAATTTATTTATTTTTTTAGAATGTGTTTGCAAAACTGAAAATTATGGACAAAACAATTGGGCTCACAAGGTATCACATGTACATATATAGCTAGTTTCCTCACAATTATCTCTTGACGAATATATTTTTTTATATTAATATTTCAATACCGTAACCATGGCCCAAATCTTGATTGAAAAGATTTATTATACAAATGTATCGTAAGCTCCAAAAAAAGGGTGTTAAACATAGCATGGATATATCTTTCGATCGTGGTTCTCTTTTCACCATGGCATGTAGGGTCATTGTCACATGGCAGAAAGTTGTTGGAGTTTTACAAGTGAGAAATATGCACCCATTTCTCCTTTATTTATTAGCTCAAAATGATTGCCCTCTTCTATGATCCTTCCTTGGTCAATCACAGCAATTTTATCAGCTTTTTGGATGGTAGATAGTCTATGAGCTACAACCAGGCATGTCCTGCCAGTCATGGTCCTCTCTAATGCCTTCTGCACAAGTTTCTCTGAATTCACATCCAATGAACTTGTTGCTTCATCTAAAAGCAATATTGTAGGATTTTTTAAGATTGCTCGTGCCAAAGCTATCCTTTGCTTTTGTCCTCCTGATAGTTGCACACCTCTTTCGCCGCAGTAGGTCTCATATCCATCCTCCATGGAGCTGCCCAGAAAAGCAGCAAACTTGATAAATTTTGGATTTTGAACGGATAAGAGAGAGAAAATGATTAGAAGGAAAGTGTTTTATAGAATGGCACCTGATAAAATCATGAGCATTTGCAATAGTTGCTGCTTCGATTATTTCTGCTTCTGTTGCGTTCTCCTTTGCATATGCAATGTTGTCGCGGATTGTTCCTGCGAAAAGAGTAGGTTCCTGGCTTACCAATGCGATATGCGACCTTAAGGCCCGCAGGTTATAACTTTTGATGTTGATTGAATCAACGTCAATGGAACCACTTGATGTGTCGTAGAATCTCTCAATCAATTTAATGATGGTGGACTTTCCAGACCCGCTTCTTCCAACTATTGCAGCAACCTTTGCAGCATCAATTTGTAGGTTTACGCCTGTCAGGATCATTTGTTTTGGTCTATTTGGGTAGAAGAAATGAACTTGCTTAAACTCTATTTCCCCATTGATCTTTTCTGGTTTGATACCATCTGAATGTTCAGGGTCTATTTTGGTCCTCCTTTTCAGAATCCTGAATACTGATTCCAGTGCACTGGTACCTTTTGATAGGTCTGCAGTTATGGTTCCTGTCTCAGCTATAAGTCTTCCTGTTGTCACCAGGATTAAGAATGTTTGGAAAAGGTGCTTGTAAGTGATCTCTTTATGGTATAATAACCTTCCACCATACCAGAAAGTTAGAGCCGGAATGGCACCTGTAATGAACTGTGAGAGAAACAATCCAAATCCTGCATACCAAGACTGCCTATGGCTTTCTTTCTTGGAACTTACCTGTGTAAGCTCAAATAGCTTTAGAACTTTCTCCTGAAAACAGAATGCTGTAATAATTCTGTGGTTCACAACGGCTTCGCTTGCTAATTCACTGCTCTCGTTCTGTGCTTTGAGGATTTTCTTAGACATTGTCTGCATTGTCGTTGTACTAATGTAGAAGGCAGCAATGATACAGGGTTGCAGAGAAATAGCTACAAGCGCAAGTTTCCATGACAATATCAAACCTAAAACAACAGCCAAAGTTGTAGAAGAAATTGCTTGAGCCAGCATTGACAAGCGATCAGCAACAAGAGTTCTCACCATCGTGGCATCTGTGGCTAATCTTGAACATACGGCTCCGCTGCTGTTGTTTTCTTGATCGAACCACTCGATCTCGTATGTTAAGAGTTTTTCAAAAAGTGCCTCCCTGACTCTTTTTGTCAAGCTCTCTCCCATTATCCCAAAATAGTAATGCTGAATCACATTGGTCAGGAAAGCAAAAACAGCAAAGGCTAAAAATGCAAAGCAATAAATTCTTGTTTGCGACCTTAGCTCGTTGTGATCAGTTGTGAAGTAAACTGCTAGAAGTGCAGCCATGCACAATGAGTGCAATGGCTGAATTAGTCCACAGGCAAGAGCAGCAATGAAACCTATCAGGGTTGGCTTCCATTCAGGTGCTGCCATGCTCATTAACTGCCATAGTGAAGGGGAACTGTAATTATCATCTTGCTGCTGGTTGGTTTTCTTCTCATCGCTAAAGCTTTGTGAGAGACTTGTCTCATCCTTTTGTTCTGCATTAGCAATTCCTGTATCAAGAACAACAGAGCTGCTAGATCCAGTATCTTGAGCTTTTGATGTAACTTCATCGTCTATGAAGTTTCTCTGTAGCTGCACCATTATTGAGTATGGACCATTCAAGTTTTGCATAAGTTGCTCATGGGAGCCTGATTCCACCAATTTTCCTGATTGAATTACAGCAATCAAGTCCGCATTGCGAAGAGCAGATAGGCGGTGCGCAACAATAATGGTAGTTCTTCCTATTGAGGCTTGATTCAAAGCATCTTGGACAGCTTTCTCAGAATGAGAATCCAGCGCACTTGTTGCTTCATCAAGAAGAAGGATTCTTGGATCCCTTAACAGTGCCCTTGCGATGGAAATCCTTTGTTTCTGGCCTTCAGACAATTGACTTCCCAATTGTCCCACCTGAAAAAGTTTGTCATTGGAATTTGTATATACCTTTATTCTTTTGATTCCTTTCTTTTCCAATTGCCATTCTTAGTTACACAAAACAGTAAGCAGCAAGATTTATTACAAACTATTACTTGGGTGAGGATGTCGAATAACAACTGATATTAGAGAAAATCCTATAGTCAGTACTTACCAAGGTGTTATATCCTTCAGGTAGTTGACAGATGAAGTTGTGGGCATTAGCAGCTTTAGCGGCTTCCATGACCTCTTCCATTGAAGCCTCCTCTTTTCCAAAACAGATGTTTTGTTTGATTGAGGTTGCAAAAAGTATAGGTTCCTGGCTTACCAGGCCCATTTGACTTCTCAACCATTTGAGCTGAAGGGTCTTTATGTCAACACCATCTAGCAGGATATGGCCCCTAAGAGGTTCATAGAATTTCTCAAGCAAATTTATTACTGTTGATTTTCCTGATCCACTTCTGCCAACCAACCCAACAGTCTGGTAAGCCATCACTTTGAGATTAAACTTGCTTAATACCAAGCTCCCTGGTCTTGAAGGATACTCAAAATCTATGTTTCTGAATTCTACTTCACCTTTAACTTCTGACATGGTCTTGCCTAGTTCTTTTGCAGAGTCAATGTCCACAACTCTATGAATCATCTCAAAAATCCGAGAAGCTGCAATATTTGCCTCTATGAAGTACTTGATATTGATTAGAGCACCTCCTAGACCCCTGCAAAGTTTCTTTGTCATCATTTCAGATCTTTGAATGTAATGAAAGTTTTACCTCCTAATATTATACGAGTGCAGCATGCAACAGGAAATATTTAGTTTGCTTGTGGACATTGTTGTTGAAGTGATTCTATGTAAAAGGCAACTGGTATCTACATTTTCCTAGGCAACTGTTCAGATAAATTAGAAAAAATTGATGCAAGTATTCTGTGCTTAAAATTATAATGCATTTTGAATATCAAAACTCAGTGAACTTACAGTCCTCCATAGACAATGCAAACTCCAGCGGTAAAAACGTCTCCCCCTTTTGCTTTCTTATGCATGACCAGAGTACTTCCATACCAGCCCTGAAGTGCCCACACTGCAAATGTAACACCAATAGTACCGATGGCCATACCTTTCATCAATCCTTGTTTTATCCCATGCTTTAAAGTTGGTTCTAAAGAAATCTTGTAGGCCTTGACAGTCCTTTCCTCTCCAACATAGGAATAAACAGTCCTGATTGATGACACTGCTTGCTCCACTATTCCTCCTGCAACTTCATAGGCTGCTTGAATCTTGTTTCCAACATCACCTAGAAGCTTTGCGTATACGAATCCTGCAACTACTAACATTGATAATGCGGGGATAGCCACTATAGCCAGCCTCCAGCTGAGGTATAAAGCAGCAAGTTGGGCCGTAACGAACAATGTTGTGTTCGTAATGAAATTTGCAATCTGATTAAAATTCCATGTCAAATTCACATAAGCTAAAAACCAAATTAATAAGCTAAAAACTCATTTTACAAGTCTGAAATGAACCTTGTCTAGTGAGGATAATGTCTACTATCTAAGCACCTTTTCAGTAAGAACTCCTTGTATGGTGAGTGTGTCAGTTGAAATACTGGACACCACTTGAGATGCAATGGATGCACCATGATTTGTGTCAAAGAAGCCAACATCCTGCCATAACACAGCTTGTAAATATTGCCTCCGTATCCGAAAAGTTTGCCTTTCTGCTGTACGTGCCCAACAGAATCCTTCTGTTCATAATCAAGACAACAAGATGGAAGATTAGTAATCCACTATATAACACAAGCCTATGGTGTAACTCTTTAGGTTGGCCATGGGTTCAAACAATTAGAAAGAAGAAGTACCGAGAAAGGCGCCTGAGCCGACACCAACAGCAACATAAATAAATGCCAACGAAAACTGCAGTATGAACAAAAAGATTATTATTGTTAATGAGACAACCCTAATCGATTACTATGTTAGTACTGGCGTAACTGCTTATGATGCTTACTTATGCAATGTAATTACAGAGTTGACTAATGTAGCTTTAAACCAACCTTGTTTACATCTTGAAGAGTGAAAGAAGCATCACCATAACTGTTCATGAGACTGCTGACAATCAGCATCATTAAAGCCATGGCAGATCCATCTGCGAGACTCCCTATTGATCCAAGTATCATCAATAACATATCTTTCCAATCTGACTGATTCAACACTGTCTTTAACGACCCTGATGGTGCAGCACTACTACTAGATTTTTCCTTTCCATCAGGTTTATTCCTTGATAGTTCAACATTCTTTTTTCTCGCTGAACTGCTCTCTGCCATTGTTTTCAGGTTAGTATTTGCTGCAAAGTTTCACTGGTGACATAATTGAGACATTTAAAATGTCTCTGAAATGTATTCATACAGTATTCATGATAATCATTATATGGTAAGAGTAGCTAGGTGACTCTTGCCTCTTGGTGTCTAAATTTTTCGAAAAACATGGGATCATACGTTAAAAATTATGTCTTGTGATCATCTACAATATACCTTTCGACTGGGAAGCTATCCTATGATATCAGAATATTGCCATTGTTGTTGTCAAACTCTGCCTAGGTCACATGTAAAGGTGTTTTTTCCATCTCTATCTTTTATATATATATATATATATATATATATATATATATATATATATATATATATATAAATATTCATTTGCTATTATTATCATCATCATTCCTATGATATCAGAATCTTGCCATTGTTGTTGTCAAACTCTGCCTAGGTGGTTTTTTCTGTCTCTGTTTTTTTTTTGCTATTATTATTATTATTATTTTGTTGCAAAGAAGATGTTCGAATGCAAGACCTTTTAAAATAAAAGGGACATCAATGCCAGTTAAGCTACAATCCATCAGTATCCATATGCTATTATTAAGAGGAGCGGAGACAGAATTACCAGAGAAGAAAAACAATCAAAGGAAAACTTCTCATTGCTATCAGAATTCTCAGTTACATTAGAAATTAGAAACGAAGATCCCACTTAGTATATATGTTTTTTATTTCTTATAATGTTTGCTTTACTTATCTAGTGTTTCATTTTAGTTTAATCCGCTCCAGTCTCCACTCTTGTTCTCATTTTTGGAATTTTTTTCGCTATTACTACTGAAGAAGACATAACTAAGAATACGAATATTTCCTAGATGATATCATCTATGTTCTTATCCATCTGTAACCTTGGGAACTGGAAAACTAAAGATTTTGTCCAATCATCCGGCATTCTTGCAAAACCAAGAGTTACACGTCTCTAGTAGCTGGGAAAAAAAAAATTCTAATTTGTACACTATGCATTTGGACTACAAGACAAATACATGGTGAGTTGTAGAATCCAAAATATTTAGAAATAAAGTTTATATGTTGAATAATTGATTAATTTTTTAATTCAAATAATCTATTCATTCTTCATAATCAGAAAGCATTTGACTACTGGAGATGTAAGCCTATATTGACAATATAGGAAATGATCTAGATAAAATCTTAAGACTCTAAGAGCATTCGACTACTGGAGATGTAAACCTATATTTGTTGAAACACTAGAAAGCTAGTGGAGGAGATGAAACATGGAGTTTTCCAAAAGAAGTCATGTCAATAGCAATAATGCCACTTCAACTTGTCCATATCGATATAATATGAGCTCCAATGAATATGAGGTCTTTTTAATTTAAAAAGCACTACTTTTAAGTATAGATTGCAGCTACACTTTTTAAAATTAATGGACTGTGGATTCTAATTCTTACAATGCTCTTAGATTAAAGTTGCAAGGTGAATTAATTTAATAATATATCTACTAGCAATCTTCTTCATTTTATGCTCTTTTTAGCATGTTGCTGATAACTTAGTCAAGCAAGGAGTTTTTAGACAGGCTAATTTAGTTGCATGAGTTTAGCTTTTATCCAGAGATTTATTTAGTATGAGAGGGTTTTGCTTTGTAAGAATAAATTCAGTAAGTTCAAGGTGTATCTATGAAAATTTTAAATTAAGGAAAAATATTGAAATAAATAATTTAATATTTTCTAAGTAATTATATATATATATATATACATGTGCCTTTTCAGTAAGTTCAAGGTGTATGTATGTATGTATGTATTTTCAATATGATAATTATGTACTTAGTGTGTTTCATGTATTATAAGATATCCGAAGGTCATTAGCGTACCTATAAATAACTCTTGTTAGTGTGAGTGAAAAAATAAAAAACTCTCTTCCTCCAAACACTTCTTCTCTTTCTCTACAAAAACATTATCCTTTCTTTTCAAACAGTATACCACAATGAGATCCTTAAGAAAACTGAGTTCCAACTAGCCAGTCATGCATGTTTCCTCCCAACTTGGATTCCGTGGGATCTTACACTGAGAGCACCCATCTGAATCACCAGCAATTTCTACCATTGATGTGGAATTTTTTTATTTTTTATAATAGTCAAAATTTTTATTAAGACTATAAAGAAAATAGCCTAACTTACATTAGATAAACAAGCAGAGAAAAAAAATAAAATAAAAATTACTGCATGAAACAGTGGAGCGCAACAATTAGGGGAAACGAAAAAAACATAAGTAACCAACTTCTCCCTACTAAACATTCTCTATATTAAGCTCCAAGGAGCTGGAATTAAGCCTCAGCCATAAAGTAATACTTTGCTGCACCATGGTAAAACAGATTTGGAGGTTAGAGGCAACATCATTAAAAATACCTTAAGAGATTTTGCTACTTGCCTTTAACTATAAAAGACCATTGATAGCACATATTTTCAATAGATTTTGGAAAACATTGCAAAAGCTCCGATTGAAAAGCAGTTTCATCCATATATTCCAAGCGAATTGACAGTGAATGAAGATGTGACTTGAATATTCCAAGCTTTTATTGCAGAAAGCGCACATAAAGCAATACTTTGCCGCACCATGGTGAAACAGATTTGGAGGTTAGGGGTAGCATCATTAAAAATACCATGAGAGATTTTGCTGCTAGCCTTTAACTATAAAAGACCATTGGTAGCATATATTGTCAATAGATTTTGGAAAACACTGCAAAAACTCCGATTGAAAAGCAGTTTCATTTATATATTCCAAGCGAATTGGAAGCAGAAAACACATCTTGATTCCTGAAAGGGTGAGATAATATTTTTAGTCATTGTTTTTTTTTTAAAAAATCTTGTGTGATTATGTACTTTGTTTGGGAAAAGGAGCTAGAGGAAAAGTTGTATTTTTTAGTGGGGTTGGTTTTATCCCAATAAAATTTTTTTATTGAAATGGTTAGACACCACCAGAAAGCAGCTGGTACATTAATTTTTTAGCAAGATTTTACATGCGCCAAAACCAGTAGAGAAACAAACTGCAGAAAAAATGGACATAGCGTCAATGGACTAGGGTTGTTCAAGGACCAACCTTCAACTAAGGTCTTGTCAAAGTGCTTCCAAGGCTTCGGCATGGAGCCAACCAGACCAGTATGATGACATTTTGAGCTGGATATATCCTGACCATGTCTTGTTTCTTGTGTACTTTGTGTACAGATACTGCCCTCTTGATCATAGCATTAATAAATTCCGTTTAACAACATGTTTTCATGCAGTTGACTAGGAAAGGAAAGGACAAGTATCTATGCTCTGAGAATTGATATTAGCAAAATTAATTTTGTACGATGATTCTTTCAGTTTAGGATCACTGTCTAGGCTCAATTCTCAGTTGGGTGCTATTCAAGTTTCCCTTCAATCGACGTAAGAGGACACAAATAATATTGAAATAATAGGGTTTTATTAACGTTGTTGATGAGTTTGCTCTTGATTTGGACAGAAAGTTAAATGGTACACTAAAAACGCGTTCGAGAGAGCTTCTCTTTTTGTTTTTAGGAATTTTTAAAATTACTTGGAGCTAGAAAAATATTAATTTGATATTTTTTTAATGTTTTAAGATGGTTTTAATGATATGATATTAAAAAAATTTTAAAAAAATTTATTTTAATATATTTTTTAAATAAAAAACTATTTTAAAATATATTATACATCTCAATATCGATCACACACTAAATAATAGAATATCTTGGACCGAGCCTTTTAGATTGTAAATAAATAAAGGTTTACTGTGTTTTTTCTTATTGTTATATTTTGGATAATTAAAGTTAAAATGAGAAATGATTTTGTACAAACCATTTTTGCAAACCTAATCTAAGTTGCAAATATTTAGATATTATCCATATTTAGTTAGAATTCCTGTAATTTCAATCACATATTAATATTATTTAGATAAAAATTAAAGATAAGAAGAAAATTCTATCAAAAACCAAGGTACAAAAAAGGAGATATTATACATCAATTTCACTTTTCAGATGTAAACTTCTCATAATCATCAAGATATATATGATTTTTATAATCCTTAATTATAAACAAAAAACCTTTTCATTGTGTCGGTAAACTCAAGGTTTAACTTAGATTAGGTTTCATAATTAATAAAGGAGAGTTAACCCAATATTAATCAAATAAAAAAATTTAATTTTTTTAAAAATATTTCTAAAACAAAAAAATATACAGGATATTAGTACGAAAGAGAGAAATAGTCAAAATGCCCTCCTCATTTTTCTCATTTGTTGGAGCTAGGAGCGAGCGAGCTATCTAGCTAGCTAGTTAGAAGAAGAAATGAACAAAACCATGGAAGGGCTCTACTCTCTTCTTTATTTAATCTTAATCTTGACAATCCTCTTCTCTCTACACACCCAGATCGCTCACAAATTACTTATAGGCCACCACCCTCTTCACCTCAAGAAATCCCCACATCTCCCTCTCAGGTTCAGCTCTGATGGAACCTTCAAAATCCTTCAGGTTCTCTTCTTTTTCTGTGATTCCCATTCTTTTTTGTTTTTTTGTTGTTGTTCTTGTTCTAGCTGTAGTGGGTTTCCTTTCTTGACTGTGTTTCTTGAAAAAAAATGGGTTTCTTTTTTCTTGGCATATGTAGCCCTGTGACTGACATGTGAAAGTAAACAGGTGGCTGATATGCATTATGGAACTGGGGTGCTGACAAGTTGCAAAGATGTGTTAGCTTCTGAGTTTCATTATTGTTCTGATCTTAACACCACTCATTTTCTTAAGAGGATCATTGAAGCCGAGAAGCCTGATTTCATTGCTTTTACAGGTATACATAATTCATTTCTGGTTTTCTCTCTTGATTTTTTTTTATAAATAATGTAATAATGAATGTAGAGGATATAGATTTGAGGATTAATGTTGGGTTCTTAATTAAAATATATAATGAATTTACTTATTGCATGATAATAAAGGTGATCGTGCCTGATCTGATATAGAAATAATATAAATACATTGCTTTTCTTGATTGTGAAAAATATGGTTTCTTGCCGTGTGCTTGTTTTAGATATAGACTGCTTCAATAGGCTATTACGGTAAAGTCATACATGAATCTAAGTTTGTTTTGACTTGGAACAGGATTTTTTTTTGTTTGTACAATTTAAGTTGAATTTAATTTAGAGTTATGAGTTGGCTAGATATCGGCAACTAAACTAAACTAAGTATGCTTTGTTGATGATGTGGACTGGTGCTTTTTTGCATGTTAATGGAATTATGAATTTCATGTATTTTTAATTGACATTCAGTTTTTATATATAGGAGATAATATATTTGGTTCAAGCACTCCTGATGCTGCTGAATCTTTGCTTCGTGCCTTTGCACCTGCCATGGAATCTGGACTTCCATGGGCAGCGGTTTTAGGAAACCATGACCAAGAATCTACCATGACTCGACTAGAATTGATGTCTTTCATATCACTATTGGATTACTCAGTATCACAAACCAATCCATCAGTGGAAGATGCTTCTAGTGCAGCCAAAGGCGATACGATAACAGATATTGATGGCTTTGGAAATTATAATCTCAGGGTATATGGTGCTCCAGGTTCACATTCAGCTAATAGAACTGTTCTTGATCTTTTCTTTCTTGACAGTGGAGACAGGGAGGTTGTTCAAGGAGTTAGAACTTATGGATGGATTAAGGAATCTCAACTTCGTTGGCTTCATGGTGTTTCCAAGGGTTATCAGGTATAACAAAGTTTGCAAATTGGTTGAAACCAAACCATGGTTATTGATATTTTAAAAAGATGCTTACACTTGGGTCTCATTTCATCTATTGATATGCAAATGTCAACGATTATGTTAAGATAAATTTGTTGATATGATAACTATACTTTTCTGTTTTATGGGAAATAGGTTGTTTAATTTGCACCAAGTATAAACCTAAACTTTATTTTAGAATATTTAGGCGTATGTTTTCTTAATACGATGTCAATAGAGATGCCTGTGTGTGAATGTGTATGGTTATACACTACATTGAAGCTTATGCAAACACATAGTTTGTATAAAACATGCACCTACCGAATTAACTTTTATGTACATGTATTTTTCAGCCTCCAAAGGAAAAGCCTAGCTCTGCAACTGATTGCTTAACTACTGTCCATGTTCTCTCAATTCCCACAAAGGGAGGTCTGCTAGATTTAGATTTTATTAACATGTTGCAGGTCACTCACTAACAGGACCGAAAGGAGGACTGTCATCTCCTGGAAGGGGCTTCACCATCAGCTACACCCACACACTGTGCATTGGCATTTTTCCATATCCCAATTCCAGAAATTCGACAGCTATACTACCAAAAGATTATTGGCCAGTTTCAGGAAGGTGTGGCTTGCTCATCAGTTAACTCAGGAGTCTTACAGACCCTTGTATCCATGGGAGATGTGAAGGCTGTGTTCATGGGCCATGATCACAAGAATGACTTTTGTGGGAATTTAGAAGGTATATGGTTTTGTTATGGTGGAGGCTTTGGGTATCATGCTTATGGAATAGCTGGGTGGTCAAGGAGAGCAAGGATCATATTAGCAGAACTTGAAAAGGGTGAGAAGTCTTGGATGGGAATGGAGAGGATCAGGACATGGAAGCGTCTTGATGATGAGAAGTTGAGCAAGCTTGATGAACAAGTCTTGTGGGAATTACACCATGCAAAATGACTCGATTGCAGGTATCGATATACCACATTTTCATCTGATCATGCTCTATATCCTCTGTATTATCCTCTGTATTATTGATGTGATAAGATATTCTCCACATGCTTAAAACTGGAAGTAATTCATGTTACATAGGCAACTTGATGTGAGAAGCTATCCAAAATGTTTGGCTTGTTCACCAAAGAGGACAACATTCAACTTGACTCTCTTACTTTAATTGCACTCAAATTGGAGGATTGGATATTGTCAGGGTTTCTTATCTAATAATATTATTTGTTGAATAATATGTAGAAGTAGATCAACAACACCAAAATTGGCACTCAAGTTATCTCTTATCGAAGAATTGATCTCTTTCATATCTCTGTTGGATTACATAGGATCTCCGCCGTATCCCTTCAGTCTCTCAAAGGCGATATGACAATATATATCGATGGCTTTGAACATTATAATCTCAGAGTATATGGTGCCCCAGGTTCCCATTTGCCCAAAAGAAATGAAACAGGGAGCTCTTATGGATGGTTCAAGTAACCTCACTATTTTCCATGTTCCTTCATTCCCACATGGGAGGTCTCCTAGATTTAGATTTGATTAACATGTTGCAGGTGACAAACTAACATGGCAAGAAGGAGGATCTTGTACTACCGAGGTTTGACAACAGCTCTATGTACAATCACCTAAGCCGGGTTATCTGAGCTTCAACTTGTTCTTGTACAATCGCTTGGACGATTGGAGATTAGGAACTCGAACCTGATTGCTAGGAACTAATGATCGATACACTACTGTTCGTCCACATATTCTCGGTAGTGGTATTTGAGATACCTGTAAACCTGATTTTTATCAGGTCCACTAGAAGATCTAGCCTCCAACCACAAATCTAGATCGAGTTCTGGATTGGTCGAATGATCGTCCTCGTATCTCTCTTACAATCGGATGGTATATGTTTCCTGAAAAAAAAAATCAATTAGCTAATTTTTTTTAAAAATAAATTAAGAAAAAAAATCATTGAAATCCAACTTACCACGAACTTCTGAGCTCAACTATCCAAGAGTTGTTGCACCCCTTTTCTAACAGTCATCATTTTGTATGTGAGTTTTTACAAAAAGCTCCATCTATGTAATAAAAAGGAATCTTATCATCCGTTTTGTAAGCAAAACGAACGAAATGAATTTTTCCAGTGAGCGTGGTAATTGAACCATTAATCTCATGTTCTTGTTCTCCGCACTAGACTACAACCACCGCATGAAACGTTCATTTGTCATGTACTGGATAGAAGTTTTCACAAATAGCCTCCAAGATGTACGGAAACCTGAAATCCCTCCACATGACCACATCTTCTCAGTCCGGAAAACCTCTTTTTTGTGCCTTTTTTTTTTCTTGTGCGTCTCACGCCAGAAATCACGCAAGATTGAAATAAATTATCGATTAAGATAATGAAAAAAAAATCTGAATATTTAAATAAAAAAAAATATAACAACTGAGGTTTAATTTGAGAGTTTTTGTTGGAAGGTTTTATTTAGAGGTTTCTTGAAGAGGATTAGTTGAAGGGTTTATTCTTTTTATTCTATTTATTTTGGGACGATTGGGTGTATGCTTATTTGTTATTTATTTTCTGGATTTTTCACAACAACTCATAGAGAAACTCTCGTCTGACACAACAATTACCTCCTAACCCCGCACAAGATTAAAGGCATGCTTTCTTACTGTGTGGAGTTTTAAAAGCCAAATGCTCTAAAGGTCAATTAGGATTCAGGACATTCACAAAACAAACAAAAAAAAAGGTTTAGATTCTGAAATTCCTCGGTTATTAAAAAAACGGAGAAGAAGAAAATAATTTAGAAATAATTCGCACCTTGTCAGATGAGGAAGAAGAGTCACCTTTTGAGTAACTTACAGGCCTTGATGGCCCTCAACATTGTCGACTAAAGCAATTCTACAGTTTACCTTTGTCCAGAAACCCTTATTCCAAGGTTGTTTTTGTTTCCCTTAAATACTAGAGACCTAAACTCGGTCTACTTAGGAGTATTCGACAGGAAAATTTCGTTTTGTTCCTTCCGTCTGTCTCCATTGATCAGATGGAACCATATACTTTTAATTTTATCAGGTAGCTCCCAGCTTGGAGACTCCTGATAAGTTTATAGAATGTTTATAGCTTATTCTTTGGAAATATTCTTCTCTCTGTTCTTAACCTCTGAAATTTGTTGCCAAATTTGTGAGATTTTGATAGAATATCCTTGCATTCCTTTCTACTGAAATTGGTAAACCAGTGTCCTGTGAGTATCAAAAGAGAGTTAAACATGATAATCAGGATGGGTAACAACTGTGGCATAGTAAAAGGACCCTTGCACTGCAAATTTCTACGAACAGAAGGCATCCGGAGCTTGCATTTAAACTTCATGATCAGTCGTGGGGCTTTACCTCATGGAGATGAGGCATCGTTGTGGCTGCAGGCTAGATTCTAGCTTACATTTCAATACTGAAACCAAGAGATATAAGAATAACAACAAATACACTTTCACAAATCGGAAATGATTTATCATCTATATTTTAATTCAGAAAAAAATTCTATATATCCCTGCACATTCTTTATCTGGGTTCACTACTTGTAGTTAGCTAGGGTCGTCATCAAATGACAGAAAGTTGTTGGAGTTTTACAAGTGCATAGTATGCACCCTTTTCTCCTAGAGCAAGAAGCTCACTGTGATTTCCCTCTTCTATGACCCTCCCTTTATCAATGACTACTATTTTATCAGCTTTCTGAATTGTCGACAATCGATGAGCCAAAACTAGGCTTGTCCTGCCTGACATGGTCCTCTCTAGTGCCTCTTGAACAAGTTTCTCTGAATTAACATCTAGTGCACTTGTTGCCTCATCCAAGAGAAGTATTGCAGGATTTTTTAATATGGCTCGAGCAAGCGCTATTCTTTGCTTTTGCCCTCCTGATAGTTGCACACCTCTTTCTCCGCAGTAGGTCTCATATCCATCCCTCAGGGAGCTTCCATCGAAGTAGTAATTTAAGCAAATTTAGATTCTGAACTGACAATAAGAGAAAGAAATAAGAAGAAGAAAAATGAATAAGAAATTTCACCTTATAAATTCATGAGCATTCGCAATGCTTGATGCTTCAATTATCTCTGCTTCAGTTGCATTTTGTTTTGCATATGCAATGTTGTCGCGTATTGTTCCTGCAAAAAGAGTTGGTTCTTGACTTACCAACGCTATATGTGACCTCAAAGCCCTTAAATTATAGCGCATGATGTCGATTCCATCAACTTCAATTGAACCACTCAATGTGTCATAAAATCCCTCAATCAATCTGATGATGGTGGATTTTCCAGATCCACTTCTTCCAACCAATGCAACAAACTTTGCAGCTTCAATTTTTAGGTCTAATCCCCTCAAAATGATCTGTTTTGGTCTTGCTGGGTAGATGAAATACACCTGCTTAAACTCTATTTCTCCATTAATTTTTTCTGTCTTGATACCATCTGGATTCTCAGGGTCCATTTTAGTCTCTCTTTGTAGAATCTGAAAAACTGACTTCAGTGCACTGGTTCCCTTTGATAGGTCAGCTGTCATACTAGCAGTCTCCGCTATAACTCTCCCTGTTGACACCAAAATGAAAAATATTTGAAAGAGGTGCTTGTATGTTATCTTTTTTTGGAATAACAGCTTCCCACCATACCAGCAAATTACAGCTATAAGGGCACTTGTGAGAAACTGTGAGACAAACAATCCAACCCCTGCATACCAAGATTGCTTGTTGCTTTCTTTCTTGGAGCTTACCTGTGTACGGTCATATAGTTTCAGAACCTTTTCCTGAGAGCCAAATGCCGTGATGATTTTGTGGTTTCCAAAAGCCTCACTAGCCAACTCACTACTCTCACTCTGTGCTTTGAGAATTTTCTTAGACATTATTCGCATTGTCATTTCTCTAAGATAGACGGCAGCTATGACACCTGGTTCCAGGGCAATAGCTACTAGTGCAAGTCGCCAAGACAACATCAAAGCTAAGACAACAGCCAATGTCGCTGATGAAACTGCCTGAGTCAGCAATGACAATCGATCGGTGACAAGAGTTCTCACCATTACCGCGTCTGTGGCCAATCTTGCACATATAGCCCCACTGCTGTTGTTTTCTTGATCAAACCATTCAATCTCAAACGTCAAGATTTTCTCAAAAACTGCCTCCCTAACTCTTTCTGTCAATTTCTCTCCCATTATCCCAAAATAGTAATGCTGAATCACGTTTGTCAGAAAAGTAAAGACAGCAAAGGCCAAGAATGCAAAGCAATAGATTCTTGTTTGAGACCTTATCTCGGTATGATCATTTTCAAAGTATACTGCTAGAAGCGCACCAAGACAGAATGAGTTCAATGGCGGAATTAATCCATAGCCAAGAGCTCCAACACAGCCTAATAGAGTTGACTTCCACTCAGGTGCTGTCATGCTTATCAGTTGCCTTAAATTTGGGGAACTGTCATCTTCTTGCTGCTGGTTGGTTATCATGCCAAAACTAGAATTTCGAGAGAGAGACTTGTCAGGTGTTTCCCCAACCCGAATGGTTCCATCATGAACAGGAAAAGCACTTCCATCCTCTGTATCTTCAGCTTCCAACAGAACTTCATCATTCATGTATGTCCTCTGCAGCTTCACCATTACTGCATATGTACCACTTGAGTTTTGTATAAGTTGTTCGTGTGAGCCAAATTCTCCCACTTGTCCAGACTGAATAACAGCAATTAAGTCAGCATTGCGGAGAGCAGACAAGTGGTGTGCGATGATGATAGTTGTTCGACCTATTGATGCCTGATTCAAAGCATCCTGGACGGCCTTTTCAGAAATTGAATCCAGTGCACTCGTTGCTTCATCGAGAAGAAGAATTTTTGGGTTCCTCAACAGTGCCCTTGCAATGGAAATCCTTTGTTTCTGCCCTTCAGACATTTGAGTTCCCATTTGTCCCACCTGAAAAGTATGCAACATTGGCTCAAACATTAGTACCTTCCCATTCTTGGTTACCATAAAGATTGATAATACAATTACAAGCACATGGATGTCAACACTAAACCTATATTTAGGACTCACCAGAGTGTTGTATTTTTCAGAGAGTTTATTGATGAAGTTGTGAGCATTAGCAGCTTTGGCTGCTCTGATTACCTCCTCCATAGAAGCATCCTCTTTTCCAAAAAGAATGTTTTCTTTGATTGAGGTTGCAAAAAGTACAGGCTCCTGGGTTACTAGCCCCATTTGATTCCGCAACCATTTCAGCTGAAGGGTCTTTATGTCAACACCATCCAGGAGGATATCACCCCTAAGAGGTTCATAAAATCTCTCAAGCAAATTTATAACTGTTGATTTGCCTGATCCACTAGTGCCTACCAAACCAACAGTCTGGCCAGACATAACTTTAAGATTAAATTTGTTTAATACCAGGCTCCCTGGTCTTGAAGGATACTCAAACTCTATGTCTCTGAACTCCACTTCACCTTTGACATCTGATATGGTTTTGCCTTGTTCATCTGCAGAGTCAATTCCTGGGACACGATGAATCATCTCAAATATTCGAGCAGCAGCAATATTTGCCTCTATGAAGTACTTCACATTGATTAGAGAACCACCCAGAGAACTGAAAGGTTGATATGGTATCAAGTTTGATAGTTAATTCCACTGTAATGAAAGTGAATGAAACTGCTAATGACTATGAGAGTGCAGCAATCAATGAAGTTTCTTGGACATGATTGCCTTAAATATAACTGCTATAATGGCAATTCAGATGATCATCGCACCATGTGAATATGATCATCCTTATCATCGAGGTACATTTAACGGATAGCATATTAGAATATAAACAATGATTGAACATTAAAAAATGCAGTGAACTTACAGTCCTCCATATATAATACACAATCCAGCTGTGAAAACATTTCCGCCTTTGGCTCCTCTGTTTATAACCAGGGTGCTTCCATACCAGCCTTGAAGAGCCCAAACTGCAAATGTAATGCCAACCGTACCGATGGCCATACCTTTCATCAATCCTTGTTTGATCCCTAGCTCTAAAGCTGGTTTCAATGCATTCTTATAATCCTTGGCTGTCCTTTCCTCTGCAACATAGGAATAAACAGTCCTGATTGATGACACTGCTTGCTCCACTATCCCTCCTGCAACTCCATAAGCTTCTTGGATCTTCTTTCCAACCTCACCTAGAAGCTTCCCATATACCAATCCTGGAATGATCAACATTAACAATGCAGGAATAGCAACTATAGCTAGTCTCCAGCTGAGGTATAATGCTGCCGCCTGGCCTGTGATGAACGTTGTTATGTTTGAAATGAAATTGGCTATCTGTGATTCAAATGCGATGTCAAAGTCAGTATGCCACACGAAACTCAGTAAGGAAACAATCAGGAATTGTTTAAATAATGTCAAATGAGGATAGGACAAGCACCTTCTCTGAAAGAACTCCTTGTATGGTAAGTGTGTTAACTGAAATATTGGAGACTACTTGAGAAGCGAGCGATGCACCCTGATTTGTGTCAAAGAAGCCAACATCTTGCCTCAACACTGCTTGTAAATATTGCCTGCGAAGTCGAAAGGTTTGCCTTTCGGCCGTGCGTGCCCAGCAGAATCCTTCTATGGATTACAAGAAGGCAATACCAGAAGGTGAGTGAAATAGCATTTACTATCTAGAAATCAACTCACATAATATATTAGGTTGGCCCATCAGTGCACACTATGTAATTGCTATACTAAAAGAGTGCGCTCTCAATCTTACTATATCTAAATTTGCTAAACAATAGACCAGCACTTGTTCAAATGCTGCTAGATGCAGCAATGGTAAAACCCTAACTTTGAACAAGTATGTATAGTGGAAATTGAATAAAAATACAGTATGTATTATGGTGGTATTTCTCCAGTTCTGTGATTGAACTCTCGAAAATCGTAATAGAAAGCTAATGAAGTTACAATTGATAAAATGTAAGCATCTGATTAGTTTGGCCTCTAACCCAAAGCCTTAAATTGTTGGGTTTTAGATCCTCTGAACGCATATCATTCACATATTCCAAGTGATATGGGATCACCAAATTAGAAAGTAGGCTAGTAAAAGGGAAAAACAAATACCAAGAAAGGAGGCTGAAGCCACCCCAACAGCAACATAAGTTAAGGTCAAAGCAAACTGCAGTACTAACATAAACAAAAAGATCGTTAGATTTTGATTCCACAGTTTATGATGCTTGCTTTTATAAACAATTGAAGATTCTATTACTTGCATCTATGAACAAACCTTGTTTATCTCTTCAATAGTGACAGAAGTACCACTGTATTTGTTCATGAGGTCACAGAGAATTATCATGATTATTGCCATAGATGATCCATCTGCAACACTCCCCATTGATCCAAGTGCCATCAGCAACATATCCATCCAATCTGACTGCTTCAATACAGTCTGCAATGATCCAGATGAGGCATCACTTGTTTTTCTCTTCGCTTCATCCCGACTGAGCTCAGCTGCCATTGTTTTTCTGCTAATATTTCTCGCTAACTCGTATTGCTTTCACATGCGTTATATACGCTTGATTTCTGTCCACAATTGCTGGTCTCAAGTTGGAATTGATTGCAAGTCATAGTCAGCAGAAATAGTCAACGGTGCTGTTCGCATTTGTACCGAGGATGGCTGATAAACATGTCTCCTTGAAAAGTCTAGCTGGCCATACAAATTCTTGTCCTTTCTGAGAACTTTCAACTTGTTTCTTCACCTAACTTGCAGCCATGATATCGACACAAGTATTGGGGCTTTGTAGAAAATATCTGTTTACAAAAACTGGTTCCAGGATACCTTTTTACCGTTAAATGAAAAAGAAAAGGAATAATTGTGTTAAATTATGCAGCAAGCAACATATATTACTATTATGGTGATTTTGACAGAATTTAACATGGCAACAAATACTGAGTGCCTGATGGCTTTTGGGGTAAATAAACACGTTAACATCTTGGAATCTACAATATAATTTAATACGGCACCTTGTTGCTGTCATCATTTGTCTTGGCCAGCTCAAAAATTTATTTCCTCTGGCATCATAATATGTATATTTCTAATAACAAAAGCAACTTGAACTTTGTTTTATATGATGTTCTAATCAGTAGCATAATTACGACAAGAATGGAGCTAGCGGCCATAGATAAATCAATTAATTACGACAAGAATGGAGCTAGCACCCACTCGCAAAAAGTCTTGATCTCACATTATACAAGAGTGTTTGGAAATATATACAAAGTTATTTTTTATTTAGAACTGTATTAAAATAATATTTTTTATTTTTAAAAAATTATTTTTGACATCAGTACATTAAAACGATTTGAAAACATAAAAAAAATTAAATTTAAATAAAAAAAATATTTTAAATTTTGATAAAATGTAGTTTGAACCGCGTTTCCAAATGAGGTCTAAATCTCCATATTTGACTCCGATATCTACATCATAGTTTTAAATCCGACCCAATAATCGACCCGACTCAAGTCTCAAGTCACAAATTTTGACTGGATTATCTCAGGTCTGTCCCAACAAAACACTATAAATCATTATAAATAAGAAATTTCATTCTCTTAGCTCTTATTATCTTCTTTTTAAACTTATATCTCTTACAACTTGATAGCCACACATAACCTAAGACTTTTTTTTTCTACATCTATTATATTATAGTATAAATCAAAAGAGGTTTATTATGCACCACCTCACAAAACATTATTTATTTCAATAATATTTTTTTTCTTTGTTTTTCTAAATTTATAATTTTTTTTAATCTCATACTTCAACATTTAGCTTATTAGAGATTGGATTTTATAATTTATTGAGATTTACTTTATACGTTGTTAGCTCAGTCTCATAACCTGTATCATGAGTTTGACGGGTTAACTCAGTTGACTCAAGTTTTTTATGTGTTTTTTTAATTGATATTTTTTTCAATTTCATCCTTCAACATTGGGTTGATTGAGAATTAGACTTTATGATTTATTTTAGTTTGCTTTCTATGAGGTTATCTCGGTCTCATGACTGGGGTCGCGAGTTTGGCATGTTGACCCAATTGACTCGAGTTTTTTCATCTTTTTTAATTGGCAGTTTTTTAATTTTATCCTTCAACATGAAGTTAATTATGAATTAGGCTTCATGATTTATTTTGATTTGTTTTCTATAAGGTTATCCAAGTATTGTGACTCGGGTCATGTGTTTTATAGATTAACCCGAGTAGACTTAAATCATTTTATTGTGTCCTATTTTTAAATTGATTTTTTCTCAATTTCAATTTTCAACAATGAATTTATTGAAAATTAAGTTTCATAATTTGTTTTGATTTACTTTCTATAGGGTTATTACAATCTCATAAATTTGGTCGCAAATTTTTTCTCGTCAAAGGAACTACATAGCAAGATGATAATCTTAACATCTGAAGGAGCTGGATTGCTGACAATTTATTTCTTCTCCATCTAGTTCTAACCATTCTGCAATCAATAATAGCATCAGATTAATTAGCATTGCAAACAATTGCCAGTCTTCCAAGTTACTTGCAATTAGTGCTTGCGAATCAAAGCAACTATTGTCTCCTGCACTTCTTATCTGCTTCAAATTAAGTTGCAAATACTTGCAACTAATTCTAAGTTACATCAAGTTACAAGCGAACAAGGAGATCTTCTCAGTTATTGTAGCAATAAGAAACAATAGCATAAACAGAACATGGAGAATATACAACATGATCAGATGATTCAGATGGATGATATCATGATATGGTTTGTCGACACCTGCAATCAAGTCATCTTGAATGACGGGTGTGATTGCCATAAGACTTGTTCATCAAGCTTACTCAGCTTCTCATCATCAAGGCGCTTCCACGTACTGATCCTCTCCACCCCCATCCAGGACTTCTCACCCTTCTCAAGTTCTGCTAATATGATCCTTGCTCTACGTGGCCATCCGGCCTTTCCATAACCGTGATAACCAAATCCTCCCCCGTAACAAAACCATATACCTTCTAAATTCCCACAAAAGTCATTGGTGTGATCATGGCCCACGAACACAGCCTTTACAACTCCCATGGATATAATGGTCTGTAAGACTCCTGAGTTCATTGATGAACAAGATACACGTTGCTGAAACTTGCCAACAATCTGTTGGTTGTATAGCTGCTGAATTTCTGGAATTGGGATATGGAAAAAAACCATTGCAGGGGGTATAGCACAAACTGAAGCCTCTTCCAAGTGATTATTATCCTGCCTTTGGCCCTGTTAGTTTGTCGCCTGCAAAATGTTAATAAAGTCTAAATCTAGGAGGCCTCCCTTGTGGGATTTGGAATAAAACATGAAAAGTTGCAAGAGTTTATTATAGACAACTTAATACAGTTGCTTCTATCTCATCATAAAAAGATATGACTAACATTTGCAGATAAAATATAACTGAAGAACAAGCATAGTCTTAAAATATCAAAACTCATGGTTTGGTTTCACCCAGTTTTCTCAGTAGGTTATACCTGATATCCCTTAGAAACACTACGAAGCCAACGAAGCTGAGATTCCTTAATCCATCCATAAGTTCGAATTCCTTGAACCACCTCTCTGTCTCCACTGTCAAGAAAGAAAAGATTGAGGACACTTCTGTTTGCCAAATGGGAACCTGGGGCACCATATACTCTGAGGTTATAATTCCCAAATCCATCAATATTTTTTGTCACGTCTCCTTCAGCAGCGCTAGAGAGATCATCCACAGGTTGATTGGTTTGTGAGACTGAGTAATCCATCAAGGATATGAAAGACATTAATTCTTCTCGAGTCATTGTTGATTCTTGGTCATGGTTTCCTAAAACTGCAGCCCATGGAAGTCCAGAATCCATGGCAGGACCAAAGGCACGAAGCAGAGATTCTGCAGCATCATGAGTGCTTGGTCCAAATATGTTATCTCCTAGTTACAAGAACTGAATTCAAGTTAGTGACTGAGGAAAAAAAAAACGAAGGGAAGTGGATCTCCACCCTTCAATGCCGCAATTCAATTGTATACTCAATAGAAGAAATTCATAATTTCATTACCAAGTAGAAACAAGGAACAGAACCCATCCTCTAAACCGCTATGCCAGTCAAGAAACAAGGCAAATTTCGCATATACCCGTCTTTGACCTTACTTCTCCCAGTCCCAAAACACAATTTTTATGCTCGAAACACCTCTCCAAAGTCTATACTCAATCTCTTCATAATCCTAACTACCATCAATAAACAAATTTATACTATCACAAGAAATTACAATCTTTCCTTTTTATGTGGTTCGTCTATGTCTATGTCTATGTCTTAGTCTGTGACTATATGTCTACAGCCGAAGAAAGGAAATTTCACTATGATCAGAATCAATATAGTTTGGATCCACTGAAGCTGGAACAAGAATACAAGCCATATTCAACCAATTTTAAAATAGGCATCACCATCTTCACCATGCAATATAAAAAGGGTCTCTATATTCATGAACACAAAGCTATATTCTCAGCAGATATCACATGAAAAAAACAAAAAAACAAAAAAATAGGAGTAAAAAGAATGAACAGGGTACCTGTAAAAGCAATGAAATCAGGCTTCTCAGATTGAATGATCCTCTTAAGAAAACGAGTGGTGTTCAAATCAGAACAGTAATCAAACTCAGAAGCTAACACATCTCTACACCGTGTCAGCATCCCAGTTCCGTAATGCATATCAGCCACCTGTTAACTTTCACAGAGACCATTCTTGATCACGAAACAGTACAAGAAAGAAAATCAAAATTACTGCTAAAACATGAACAAGAATAAAAAAGAATGGATGTCAAGGAAACAGAAAAGAACCTGAAGGATTTTGAAGGTGCCATCAGAATTGAACCTGAGAGGGAGATGTGGGGATTTCTTGAGGTGAAGAGGGTGGTGGCCTACGAGTAATTTGTGAGCAATCTGGGTGTGTAGAGTGAAGAGGATTGTAAAGACTAAGGTTAGATAGAGAAGAGAATAGAGTCCTTCCATGGTTTTGCTCATTTCTTCTGCTAACTAGCTAGCTAGTTCGCTTGCTTGCTCATAGCTCCAGGAATTGAGAAAAAAGGAGACGGCATTTTTTACTGTTTATCTGTTTCAGACCGAGTAAAAGACTAGTGACAAGGAAAACTGTAAATGCCTCCTCGAAGAAAGTAATAAATAAGGTGGCACTTACTGGATTCTTTTTGGGATCTTATAACAGTAAAAAAAAAAAAACACATAAAAAAATATTTAGCTATCAAACACAATTTTATAATTTCATGAAATGCAATTTTTATTCGCATGTCATAATTGATATATAAAGTTGCATATAATAATTGCAACACAATTAAAAAAAAATATGCACAGCGACATGTTTTCTAGCCTCTACTCTATATCTAGAGAAACCCAAACCAGGAAAATTCACTTACCAACACAGTTTTTCCGGCCTCAATAATTCACATAACTTCAATCACAATTCAGTCTTATTTAACAAAATTAAACACAGCGAATAACATATCATAATATTTTATTAAAATTAAATTAATTATATCTAATTATCTGTTCATAATTCTTATAATAGAACAATTTCTAAAAACCACCAAAACTAGCGTGAATAAGCTATTTCATATTTTAATAATTATAAAATATAATTTAAAAACAAAAATGTTTATCATATGCAACGCACGTGCCAATAGATGAGAGATGTTCGCGCTCTTCGAGTGATGCATGCAATGTCTCTGGGTGACTAAACATTGTCTTCTATAATGACATTGAAATTGTCTTGGTTGCCCCTCCATTTCTAGGTGGCACATATGGCTTATTGACCTTTGGTTTAGCATTAACGGTTTTTTTTCTTTTCTCTTTCCTCCATGATTTTTACATGTTGATTCTTCAAATTTTTAAAGCAACCTTTCAATTTATTTTTCCTTTAAATTTGGTTCCAGTTCTTTTTATCATTATTTATTTTATTTGAAATAATTTATAAAATATTTTTCAATTTTATTCTCCTTCGATTATTTCATTTATCAGATTTGGTTTCTATTTTTTATTTGAGATATTTTTTAAAATTAATTTTTTATTATGATTTTATCATCTTTTAATTTTTCTATCAGATTTAATCCTCATTCTTTTAATTTTTTTTTTTTTACTTTGGAAAATTTCTAATGGTTTAGAATAGGTCGAACATTTCTAAATCCTGAAATAAAAAGAAAAGCAAAACCGAGATCTAATAAAAGCATTCTTTAATAATAACAATAATAAATAAATAATCTAAATTAGTAACAATCTTGCTAGTATCAATATTAATAACAAATTACTAATCCCCGAAAATGATGCTAAAAACTTAATGTGATCATATTTACAAGTGAACAAAATAATAATAAGTTGTAAAGTTTTTGTGAAGAAAAAAATATTGAACCCACAAGGACTAATTATGCTATTGAGTTTTGAAATTTGCCAAATTAATTACTATTTAGAAATCAAAACAAAATTTTATAGAAATGACCACCTAAATTAAACTAAAGTATTTGATAAAAGTAAATAAAAAAAATAAAGTGTACAACTTAAGGTTGTAGAGATAATAAAAATAAATCTAGAGCTTTTGATTTCACCTAGTTATTCCGACACAATTTATTATTCATTGTTAGAAAATAACAAAACCTCATGTTGAGGATTAAAAGTTCCCTTAATTATTCAATATTTTCTCTTGAATAATATTAAAAATATCTCTATCTAATAATTAAACATATTTATATAAAAATTAAATTATTTGAAGATTCATTAAGTTCTTGAGATTTTTCTATAGTCTCAATAATCGCAAGTAAAGTATCTCTATCTTTCACTCAACTAATGGTCTTTAATCCATACATTTTCTAATAATAAACTACCTCACAATCTCAATATAATTTAATAGATCAAACAATAATTAGTCAGAAAATTATAAGCATTAAGATCAAGGATAAACACTTAACATGAAAGAAATCGAAAATAAAATAACTTGGAATTTAAATTGTATAATCAAAACTAGACTACATCAGATCCTTAGAAAAATAAATTTAGTTCATAATAAATCTAAAATAAACCATGATGGATACAGGTGGAAGCTAAAGACAACAATTAAACAAAGAACACAAAGTTTTTTTGTGGGCGAAAAGGGCTACGAATATGAGCCCCAAATTCACAACTTTATTCTCTCTAACTAATAATAATGAAGTCTGTCCATTTAAGAAGTTTACAAAGCTTTAAATAGGTCAAAAACCTTAGCTTAACTAGAAAAATAAAACAAAAATATGAAACTACATAGAAAAGAATAATAAAATCTGAAAATAGTATGAAATCCAAAAATAACAAAGAAAATCACAAAAACTATCGAAATCAGGGGTCTCTGTGAGATTTTTTATAATTAAAGATCCAATGGTCTATGTAGCGATGTAATGGATGCTATAAGAAAAAAACCTTTCAAAAATCCTATAAAAATTTGAGCACGACCCAATGGTCAAATAAAAAGTTATGATCATTTTGAGTTGTTATTTTGGTCTAGCATGTTCAAACCTCCTTTTGGACCTAGAATTGTTCCGGTTGTCCATAAATGCACCTGCTAGACCATCCACATAATCTTTATAGGGTAGATCTTCATCTAGTTGTGACGGACCCACACCTAACTGTTCAGAATCACCTGTTATCACAGGCCCAACTACATTATTGATCTTATTAAAAAACAGAAGAATAAAACTATTTTGCTTGGAATCAATTGACAAAGCACTCCATGATAACGCCTATTTTCTTTTGGTTCTCTCTTATTTCCTTGTTTTTTTTGTATAAATAAGTAAAAATATATAAAAATCAAGCAAATCACTAACTTCTGGGTCTAAAAAGTATTTTTCTTAGTCATAGCTTATGAGAAAGTAATGGTTAGGAAAGTAAGGTGTGAGCAAGCATTACAATTTATTTCTTTGTTGTTGTAGCATGTACTCTAGCCTACTTAAGTTGTTCTTTCACTAGTTTTTATTAGATCCTTAGCCTGAGCTACAATAAGAGTTGTACATTTGATTCATTCAGGTTTATAACAAGAGTCATAGATTTTTTTTTTCTTTTTTAAAATGTGTTTTCCCTAAATATTATTTTTTACATAAATTCTTAGTCATTTTTCTTCTCTTATAGATGCTACCATATTTCTCTAGCCAAACATCTTTTTACAAGATTTGGCTTTTCAAGTGGCCATTTTATTTTGGCTCACTCTTCATCAGACTGATGCTTTCTTCATATCATATATAACTCCTTGGCTATTTTCCATTTCTTTCTTTAGGAAGAACTCTCTCTTCTTTTATTTTATGGGTGATCTCTTTTGTACCATTTTATCTCTTGTGCAAGAACTTACCAACTTGCACTAAGACTTGTTGTTTATGTCTTTTTGATTATGAAAGATCTCAATTTATATTTTGGGCTTTGTCATCTTGCACCTCTGTTTTTTTTTATTATTATTAGGATGTCATTTGGTTATCCATCTGATCTTGAGATTTCTTCTTATAATGAGTTGATGTTATAATGAGTTGTTGTATTATTGATAAAGGATAGCAAATAAAATATGTGGTAGATAATAAAGAGAATTGAAAACAAAGTATCTTAAAGTGATCGGATGAACAACTTAGTCGAAAAAGCAGAAACTAATATTTAGAGTAAGATATAATTGACCTACTTTGATAACAAGAAAAAAATTAGAACGGAAAAGGATGTTATTATTTGATAATTTGATATATGTTTTTCATTCAACTCATGTAGAATTTATATATTCATACAAAAAAAACATGTAAGAAAATAAAATAAAACAAATTATAAAAAAATACTTTACCTTCTCCTTTGATTAAATAATTAAAATAATATTCTGATTTGGCTTTAGTTGTTCAACTTCTTTATATCTTTCATTCATCTATTTATTAGGAAAAAATCAAAAGAATATCTATCTTAATTAATTCCTTGATACGAAGCGACAGGAAAGCAAATTCGATTGTGCGTATGTAAGGCGGTTGTCTAGGGAAAAGGGGTGCCCATGTCAATTCGGTTTACGTGATTAATTCAATTTCCACTTTAGTCCAAGGGTAAAAATATCATTGCAATATCATCCCAATAAAAACCTGTAATTGGATTTAAGTCACCCTGAATATAATTTATACTTCTTCACACATGTACCAACATCCGACAAAAGATTGTTTGGACGTGATGAATTGCACAGTCTGAACTGCAATCGGCAACACAAGTCTGAACTGCAATCGGCAACACAAGTCTTGAACATAGAAATTACATGGCTATTTCATTTTACAACTATGAGATTTTCTCATGGTAAAAGAAAAGAGTAAGGAACATGTCATTTAAACTATTTGGACGTGATTTCCAAGGCATTGTTGACAATAGAGATCTTACTTCGATTGCATGCTCAAATGGCTATCCGGATCACTTTCAGCTGAAAATGCTCTTTCAATTTTTATTTTAAGATTATCTTTCTCTTCCATGTCTGCCTGCAAGATAATTTGGTGTCAGCTTTCATGATCCTGGCCAAATTTGAATATTGATCGCTTCTTAATTAGCTGTATTTCTTGTGCTAAAATTGGGTTGCTTGAATATTTTTTAGTAACAAGTAAATTCTGTCAATTTTGTATATTAAGGCTATTCTCAAGAGTCGCTTTCTTCCTGGCTAAAGTAAGAATCTTTTTATTTAATTCACTAATGGTGACAAATAATATCTTTAATTCCTTATATTGCTTTTCTATTTATATTTTTTACATTATCGTGAAATTGACAATCTTTATCCGTATATTTTTCTTTATATATAATTTGACCCAGTTTAAGTTAGTTTTCACAAAGTTTACAAATAACTTATATTCATCATTAATCTAAGGTGGGTAATTGCCCTCATGGTCAAGGTGTTGCGCTGTTAATTTTCTTAGCCAATATCAAAGTTCAATATGGATAGTCTATTTTTGTTTTTTTTATAAGAATAAAGAGGAAAAAATAATTTTGATGTGTGAATACTAACCCGGAAAGAACCCAAGCTAAAAAAAAAAAAAAAAAAAAAACCCTGTTCGTATTTTGCGTTATTTATTGACGTGATGGAGAGGGAAGAAGGGATAAGAGACGTACCTCAATCAAGACAGTCTTCTTGACCATCCCTGAGACAATTGCCACATTTGCTGTAATAATTTTCAGCTTCATGGATTCAAAAATCTCACAAATCTTAATCATGGCGTCTCTAGCTTTACTACATGTCAAGCTCACAAGCAGAGTCTTCTCTCCCATGGAATTAACCCTAAGCTGAAACACATCACCAAACATACCATTAAGTGTTCTAATATATCCTCGACATCAGGGAAAAAAAAAGTGTTCTAATATAACTGATTAGTCATTTTATATACATAGAGAGAGACTTCTTTCTGTGTCATATCTCCACTGTTTAGAACTGACTGTGTGAGGCCACTCCAGTTCTAAAGAGTGACTTACTTCATGAACTTTTATAGGATAACTTATGGGCGCCCTATGATCATAAATTTGGTCATATCTGGTTTTCTTGGGTCTTAACAAGACTGGTAGCTCTTGCTCAAAGTCAAAACCAGGATCTTTCTTCAAGCTTTTAGATTCGAGTTCCATTATCTCAGCTTGAAGTCTCCTCTCTTGTTCTTGCAGATCTTGGATGTAGACGATAGCATCTTTGAGTGTGGAAGCCTTATCCAACTAAATTTGATCAACCCAAAAATGAAAAAAAAAAAAATACAAACCAAAAAGTTTTAGATTCAACAAGTGATGAACAGTATTAGAATTAATTAGATTGTTAATGGCATGTCTTAATTAATGAGGCATATACCTTGCTGATTTTGGGGACTGCTCCCCTAAGTTCCAAAAGCTTGTCATTAAGCTTCTTCCTCCTTTTCCTCTCTGAAACTATAGTCTTAGAGGCTGTTGAAGCAGCTCCTTCCGGCGAGCTTGAATATTCATAGGACTGGGTAAATGCCTGATGCATTGTCCAACTGTCACAAAATAAAAATACTTCTTTTCTTAATTCGAAACCCCTAATACTAAAAAAATTGTTTAACGTGGAAATTAAAACGATAGAACATAAGTTTGGTAATCGAAGACAGCTAAGAAGGCCGGGAGTATACCTTTTAAGCTCATCATTCGAAAACATTTTAGTCATCTCGCAGTAATTTTGGTCCGCAGCAATATTTTCAATAGTTTCCATGGATTGAGAGGTTGGGGCTGTACTGTTGAGGTAAAGGGAGAGAGAACTTGAATGATGCTTTGCTTGAGATGGTGGGTTTTGTTTCTGAACCATGTTGGGATTGGGAGACATTATATAGACAAGGTGATTGTAGGTGGGGTTCTTTGTTCTTTGTTTTTTTGTTATTTGTTCTTTTTTTTCTAGATTACTCTAAAAACAAATTGATGTGACTTGATCCGAATAGCTTACTAAAAAGAAAATTTCACTTTCAATACAAAAATAAAAAGGAGGTTAATATATTGTATGGTTCACATACCTTTAATTATTCCTCTCATCCAATTATTACCCTAGACATGACAGTGATAATTTTTATTAAGGAATTTTATAAATATAGAACAAAGTAAAACTTCAAAAACAATATTATTACCATATAAAATTCAAAATCATAATGATAAAGAGAATCGAATTTTGTTTTATGTATATAAACTAGGCATAAACAACTACTTATATTACACTACCAAAAAATTAACGAAAGATAACAAAAACACCAATAAAAAAAATTATATCGGTACTTTTCAATTAAATAATGATAAAAACTTTTGTCAATGTGTCTGCCGATAATTGTGACAAAATATGTTTCATCGACCTAAATCTATTAATAATGTCGGCATCCCTCTCTTAGTTCAACAACTTCCTATGAAGCTTCACTGCACTAAATACACAACTTACTCATATTTTAGTAACCTATTTATATTTTAGGTTAATTTATTGAAATTGTTTTGTAGTATTTTTTTGCTTGTATGACTTTTATGTTAGGGCTTATTTTGGATTTGGAAGAAATTAATTTAACTTGTCATTTGATAAAATTGAGTTTGATTTTATAACTTAGATGTGTTATAATTAAAGAAATGATGGGTTATTTAAAAGGTACCAATTATATTTTGTTAATTTTATTGTCAAGTTGAAAATTTGAGGAAATTTAGGGAAATTGATTTTTTATGGAATTGATAATAATTAAAAATTATTAATTTAGATTGAATAAGTTTGAATTGAAAAAATAACAGGTAATTAGTTGGGTATCGATTATTTGTTGTTGATTTCATTGTTTAGTTCACAATTTGACCCATAATTGAATTGTGTAAAAATATTAATTAGTAATTGAATTGTGAATTTGTTTTTAATATAAAAAATTGAATTTTAAATTGACAGTTATATTATTAAAAAATATTGTCATCAATGTTTTATATAACTTTCATAAGTAATTAATGCGTCATCGTTCATTGAAGTATTAAAATTCTTCAAAGGGTTGTATAAGCAAGATTGTCTAAAATGGGTTAAGCGTTTTATTAATTTTATACTTTCTAACATGAAGAATATTAGTGAAGATGAAATTGCATGTCCATACATGAAGTGCTTTGAATAAAAAGTCTCACCATAAAGATATTGTGATGATGCATCTGTTTAAAAAAACTTTTGTTAAAAAATACTTATGTTGGTTTACATATAGAAAACCCTATGTTCTTTACATAACCATGTTAGAAAGGATGGCTGGCTCAATTTCTAGTTCTAGAAACATAACTAGGTTTATAGATGATTATAGTAATTCTTATAGAAGTATGGTGATAGATGCAATGAAAATGAATCTGGATTATTCAGTGAAGGTTTACATAACATCCCTTTAAATGAATAACCAAATGTAGATATAACTATTTTAAGTTTTGAAAGATTATGATGAACCATTATATGATGGATGTACAACTTAAAGTGAATTATTGTTGCGCATCAAGTTAGAATATGAGTTGAGTGATGTTAGTTTTGATAGAATCCTTGAATAGGTAAAAAAACATAAAATAAAAATAAAAATAAAAACAAAGGGCATGTGAGGCTTTTAGGGTAATAAAATGCAGTTTTTACATGATGTAAATAAAATTTCAATTAGAACTTCTCCTGGTTGAATTTATAATTTTAATTTGGAAACCATATAAATAAGCCTATCCATCAGTCAAATTTTTTTAATACAAGAGGTGATATGGTTCAAAATTATTTGGTTAAAGAGACTCTAGATCATATTATATCAACCATTTAAAAAATTAATTAATTGTTAAGTTCAAAACATAGTTCTATATCAACACTTCAAGTAAATATTGAAAAATGCTTTGCTTGAGATGGCGGTTTTGTTTTCTCATCCAGGTAGGAATTGTGCGGCTTTATACAGATAAGGAGGGTTGTAGTTGGGGTTCTTTGTTTTTTTACTAGATTACTCTATAGACTATTGTTATGAGTTGTTAAAGATCCAATGGATCTTTACAGCTCAATTTATTTTACTATTTAATTGAGAGAAGGACTAATCTCTTATATGTTAAAGTGAAAAAATATCTCTAATTTTATTATAAAAAAATATCTTTGATTTTATTATATGTGTATGAGGTCAGTGCTTGATTAAATCTAATGATACTAGGTCTAGATGTTCGTTAGATCTGTATATGTTTAGGTTTAATGTTTATCTAAACCTAATGATTTTTGATTTGACAATTCATCGTATATATCTATATATGTTTAAACTCAACACTTGATTATTCGATAAGTCAAAGATGGTAGGTTATCACCTTTAGTTCCTTTAAATGAGGATAAGAATCAAAACATGCTAATTCATCAAAGATATTGTTTAAATAGATAAAAAAGAAACTTGATGGGGAATTTTGAGAAAGTTCTAGATGAATTAGTTTTAATCATGATAAATAAATTTGAGGTCTTAAAAGAAAAGTGATTATGGGCTATTATTTACTTTCAAATTTGTTTTTTTCTCGGGCATTATTTGCGAATTAAGCTGAAACCAAAGAAGCAACATTAGCATTTTCCAATGTAATTAACAATGTTTTGCTAATTGAAAGCAACATATTTTTCTTGATTTAAAATAATTGGATTAATATTTAATATCTTAGTTTTTATCTTTATTTGGGGTTATTTGGTGACTGATGGTTATGCAGAGAAATTGATTGGGCTGGAATTTTGTACGTTGATCATCATCGTCGTCTCTTGGGTGCTTCTCTTTTCCAATGCAAATCCCAACTTATCTTTGCCTAACAGTGATCAGTTGCAGTTGCATATTTCTGATTTTTTTTTTCAATTTTTTCTTAGTGGAACGAAGAGATAATATATAAAGACTAAGGTCATGTTTGTTTCCTGGAATTCACTTTCCGGAAAATTACTTTTCAAACTTTTCTGTGTTTGTTTGCCATTAGAAAAGTTGGTCAACGGAAAACACTTTCCGGTCAACGAAAAACACTTTTCAGTCAACGAAAATACTTTCCGGTCAACGGAAAACACTTTCCAGTCAAAGAAAAATTTGGTTTGGTTTCCAGGAAAATGTTTTCCCTTTTGGCTGTGTTTGTTTTCCGGAAAATGATTTCCGGGAAACCACTTTCCAAACTTTCCTGTGTTTGTTTGCCATTAGAAAAATTGGTCAACGGAAAACACTTTCCAGTCAAAGGAAAATTTGGCTTGGTTTTCAGGAAAGTGTTTTCCTGGAAAATTTGGGCTGAAAACACTTTCCGGAAGTTGTGAAAAATTTAGAAATGTCATTATTTGCTGATTATATCAAATTTGATCCTCAAACTTTTGATTGCTATATATAATTTGTTTTGAATATTTATTTTTCAATTCCATCTCTTAAAATTTAATTTTTATATTAATTTTGGTCCTTATTTTTATAATTGCTATTTGCTTTTTTCTTATCATTTTTTTATTGAAATTTTTTATCTATCAAATTTTGTCCTCATTTTTTGATTGTTACTTATTTTATTTGAAATAATTTATGAAATGTTAATTATTATTATTTTAATTTATTCACCTTTCATTTTTTTAATTTTTTAGATTTGATCTCTATTATTTTGATTATTATTTATTTTATTTGAGATAATTTATGAAATTATATTTTTTTTTCAATTTCATTCTCATTCAACTTTTTAATTTGTAAGATTTGTTCCTCATTATTTTAATAAACTTGAGAAAAATAAAACATTAATAAGTTATTTTTCAACTCATTTTCCATGACATAATCAAATACTGGAAAATGTTTTCCAACTTATTTTCTATTACACTACCAAACATCGAAAAATACTTTCCCGAAATTTACTTTCCAAAAAAAAACTACTTTCCAGCAAACAAACGGGACCAAAGGGTAAAAGAGAGGGATCTCCAAAGTTGATTCCACTACATAAAAAAATTGAAGATATTCCCTTGGTTGACACGCCAAGGGAGAAATCCAAAAACAATAAACCAAGGAAAACAATTATTGGCTTTGTAAGGGATCCAGTGGGGGGCTAACATATCTGGAAAAGAGAGGCCGCAAAGATTAACAAGGTCGAGGTGATCTTGATCTTGACCTTTGGTCTATTGTTTCGTGAGGTGACTAGAACTTGATATATTTTGGCTTTCTTTGAGCATCTGCTCTTTTGTAAAAACAATAGCTCCCATATCAATATCTTGCTTCACCTTAGCTAGGATCCATTACTTGGATCATTGAAAACTTTTATTTTCTAATGTTATTTTCTAAAAACTATGACAAAAAAGTATGAGGATGCAATTTCTTCGTTAAATTCTTTTTAAAACCCATCTTAAAACCTATTGATTTTTTTTTTGTAAATTTTTGACCAAAATAATATCATTTTTACATATTTATAAAATAAAAAAATTAGTTGTCCGGGTAACCCTAGCCAACCTATCCGACTTGTGACCCGGGACTTGCCCAAGGAAAACCTCTGGGCCAGGTTTAAAAACCATAATTAAAAAAATGAGAATGCAATTTCCTGTTAAAACCCGTTGATTTTTTTTATTGGCTATGTTGATCTAGGTAACCTTAACCAACCCACTCAATTTGTGACCCATCGACCCCTGGTCGGGTTTAAAAACTAGGATTGAAAAAATGAGGATCAAATTTGACATTAAAATCAAATAAAATCAAATAATAAGGGATGAATCTGAAAAAAAGTTTCAATTAAGAAAATAAATGAAACCAAAAGAAATTATATGAAAAAAATAGGGACCAAATTAAAAAAAAAAACAAAAATCAGCTATGAAATTGAAAACAAAATCAATTAGAAGAAGGGTGAAAAACAAAATAAATATCAATTAAAATAAATATGACCAAATTTAAGATAGAAATAAAATAAAATAAAATGATAAAGGATGAAATTGAAAACAAAAATAAATCATAAAAAGAATTTAAAGCAAATGTAGAACAATAAAAACTATGAGGACCATAATTGAAATAATACAAAAGGATAGGATATTTTTTTAACTTTGAGTGGGTGGAGGAGAGAGAAAAGAGGGTGGAGAAGAAGAAATCAAGTCGTCACCTAACAGCGGCCCTTAGGACAACACGCACTAGTCAGGATGCAGTGCCACCCCACTACGCTTTGCTTGAGATAGTGGTTGGGTGTTTTTTGATACTAGAGGAGGTGTTATGCGTCGCCCAAATGGCATGGACAACCTTTTGAAATAATATAAAAGGTTAGGATATTTTTTTAACTTTGAGTGGGTGGAGGAGAGAGAAAAGATGGTGGAGAAGAAGAAATTCAGTCGTCGCCTAACAGCGGCCCTTAGGACAACACGCATCGGTCAGGATGTAGTGCCGCCTCGCTACGCTTTGCCTGAGATAGTGGTTGGGTGTTTTTTGATACCGGAGGAGGTATTATGCGCCGCCCAAATGGCACGGACAACCTAAACAAGTTGGCGGGTTCTTATCACGCGCCAACAACTTTTTATTTTTTTTCATTTTTTTATAAATACCAAAACACCCCTAACCCCACACGAAATTTACAAAAAAAACTAGAGTCCAAAAGACGCCAATACCCTAAAGACAAAAATATTTGTTTTAAAATCCAAGGTTATTTTGATAAACTCATTATGCTCTATAATACACTTGAGTTCAGTCATGTGCTAATCCAAGACAAAGAGAGTCTGGTAATTTGTCAAACCCAATATGCTTTAGTTTAACCATAAGCTTAGCCTAGTGCTAAATGGGTTTCTAGCAATTTGTCAAACCCAATACATTTGAGCTTGACTACATACCAAACATAGTGAGTTTATAAGTCGTCAAAGACCCATGTTGAGACTGTGAGTTTCTTTCTAAGATTAACATGAATCATTCATATTAAAGATAATCATCTCCTTACATTTATAGAAGTGTAAAAAGTCTCTCAAGGGACCTATCACATTTTCATCTCATTAATGATTTGTAACGGATATTTTTTTTCCATTAATATCATCATGAGCAAATGACTTTCCAGTCCTTTCATTTCATAAGACAACAAAGTTCATGGATTATAAATATCACTTGAACCATTCAGGTAAAAGGTTTATTTTTTTTCTTACTCTTAGAACTTATATATCTTAGAGCATTAATAAATAAAAAAACTAAGAACAAATATTCTTGTTTTTCAAATATAATTTTTTATTATTATTTATTATCATTCTCATTTAAATTACTGAAATTATCATTGAAAAGTTTTTAAGTCCCACTAATACTGATACAGACTATTTTTGGAGGCATCATAATTTCTATCATCAATTTTATATTTTTTGGACGGCTAAGAAGAAAAAAATACTAACTTAATATTTAATTAATAACTATTGAAACACTAAATAAACGGTTCCTTGAATTATTTAGATTTTGGGATGTCATCACGTGTCATGCCGTTTTATGATCTTGACGTTAATTATCTGTTGATTTTGTTATGTTCTTTCCGTCAAAACAGAGAAAGAAAACAATATCACTTTAGTTATTGATATATTCTCTTACAAGATTTACGAAAAGCCGTTGATTGTGTTTAATATCTGTGGCATACAACGTAGGGAATTGGTGTCTGATACCTGGCGGCAAGACTTTTGAGTCTCCCTGTCTACTCTAGAGTCGTGGTTGACAATGAATAGTACACTGGGGTTAAATTGATTTCCCAATAAAAAATTAGATGTACGTGATACATTGTAATAAGACGTTGTTCATGTTTTGGCCTCCCTAAGCCTCCATTGAAACAGCATTTCCTTCAAATTATGCGAAAAAATTTTCTTCTGTTGCTGGTGGACAGTTACTATTTCTTCGAAGAAAGTTTACTTTCCACGTTCAGCTCAGCTGTCTCAATCAATATTTCCTCGAAGAAAGTTTACTTCCCACGCTAAGCTCAGTTGTCTTCATCACTATTTCTTCGAAGAAAGTTTACTTTCACGTTCTCTTAATTTCTCAGAAGTTCACTCATCGGCGTGTTCCATTTTCAATAGATTTGAAATATTCATAAGGGCCCTCTGGTTATTGGGCTCCACTAGATTTCAGGAAATCATAGCATTGTTTTTGTCACGGTTGACAAAACTGACCTGGGAACTAACCCTGTCAAGATCTCATGTCTCTTTCTTAGAGATGGATTAGCAAAATTGTAAGAATTGTTCGTTCTCATAAGCAGAATCTCACCTCCTTAAACATCCCCTTATATTTACATTAAAATTTACAATTTATTTTTATACTGATTTGTCTTCTTGCTTGCTATGTATTTACGAGTCTCAGCTGTAGCCGAAATTAACTACACATTGGCCTTCAGTTTCTCATTTTTTATGAACAGTAGAGAAGCATGCGTTAGCTTGCAATAGAAGTATATAATTCAATGCCCTTCTACTCTAAGTTCCTCCTACACTATACTGTTTTTAGGTATTATTAATATTTTTTATAGTAGAAAAGATTTAAATCATGTAGGAATTGATTCAATGTGACTCGGTCATCTTAGTAGGTTAAAAGACAATCTAGATGACCCATAAAAATATAGTTTGACTCAAAATAAATATTTAAGGTGAAATTTTTGTTAATAAACATTGAGAAGGAAACATTTTGAATCGTTTTTTGTCAACCCGAGTTAACTTGACAATCCTCATATTAAGTCATGAGATCAAGATAACTTCATAAAAAATATATATAAAATAAAAAATAATTCAATTTTCAATAAACTCAATATTGAAAGATAAAACTTGAGAGAGTCATTTAAAAAATGACACTAAAAAATGATCTGTATCAACTCAAGTTAACATGTCAAACCCTCAACTTGGGTAATGAGAAATTGAGATAACCCAATATAAAGCAAATTGAAATAAATCTTGAAGCCCGATTCTCAAATCGAGTCAAACGAGTTAACCTGCAATTTGGATCATGAGTTTAGGATAACCTTCAAAATATAAAGCTCAATCCTTAATAAATCTAATATTGAAGGATAGAATTGAAATTAAAAAATATATATATATATTAGAAAAAAAATTGAATAAAATATTATTTCAATAAATAATATTATGTAAAGAGATGTATATTAAAAACCCCTCCTCCTTTAGGGTTTTTTTATTATTATTATTAATGTTAACGAAGTCTTCATTATCAGGGGTAATTTTCTTTGACTTAGCCGAAATTATGTAAATTTAATGGTTTCTGTTTTGATTTTGTGACTAAAGAGAGTGACATATTATGTGCTTGATTGCCAAAGGGAATGCCAACAGTTTCAAGATGCAGATGCCTCAAAATTTGTGAGGTTTTTCTTACGTTTTTAGCAATTCCATTAATTGAACGAGTTATGCGCCAGTCATAATTTTATTTTATTTTTTAGAAAAATACAAATAAGTTCTTTTTTAAAAAGATAAATGACCAAATGAGTTTGATGATTTTTTTTAAACCACTACGCTCAGTTTTTAAGTTTTTTTCTTTTTTCAAATAAGTTATGTATTCTTGTACTTTTCAACATAACCTTTATATATTATAATTTGATTTGAATATAATAAGAATATAGATTTTGATTATAAACTAAAAGAAAAAAAGAAAATCAATAACTTGATAAAAATAAACTTAGATAAGCATGCGTTATCTTATAATATTACTATACAGGTATTACACATTGTGAGTTAAATTAATTTTTTTTTATATACAAAAACATTCAGACATTGTTAACATTTTAAAAAAATTTATATATTATAATTTGATTTGAATATAATAAGAATATAGATTTTGATTATAAACTAAAAGAAAAAATGAAAATCAATAACTTGATAAAGATAAACTTAGATAAGCATTCGTTATCTTATAATATTACTATACAGGTATTACACATTGTGAGTTAAATTAATTTTTTTATATATACAAAAACATTCAGACATTGTTAACATTTTAAAAAAATTTGTGTGGGGTTGAACCTATGTAAGTTGACTTAACGGGTCTAAAGATAACCTGTACAACTGATAAAAATATAGTTTGATTTTAAAATAAATTTCAAGAAGACCTTTTAAAAAAATATTAAATCGACAACATATTAAATCAATCCAGGTTAACTTGTCAAATCCATGATTCAGGCCATGGGTTCGTAATAATCTCATAGAATACAAATCGAAACAAATTAAAAAGTTAAATTCTCAATCAGTCTAATATTGAATGATGAAATTAAAAAAATAAATTAAAAAAATAATGACCCAAAAAATAACTCAAGTCAAATCAGGTTAATCTGCCAAACCCGTAACCTAGGTCATGAAACTAAGATAACCCCATTAAAAAAAATCGATATAAATTATGAAGTCTAATTTTCAAACAATCTAATGTTGAAGGATGAAATAAAAAAAACACAAAAAATGACCTAAAAAGTTAACTCAGAGTAACCTTCCAAACCCGCGACCTAGACCATAGGATTAGGATAACCTCATAAAAAGTAAATCAAAATAAATTAAGAAACATAATTCCTGGTTCTCAATGTTAAAGAAAAAAATTGAAAAATAATTCAATAAAAAAAACTTGAGTCAATTTAAGTTAATTCACCAAACTCACAACTTGGATAATAAATTAGGATAATGTTATAAAAATAAAATTAAAATAAATTATAAATTATAATCCATAGCCATCTAAAAAAAAGCATTATTTTAGTTAACGGTGCTATGTGATGAGGTGAAGAGTAAATTCACCTAATATTTTTATAGTTTTTAATAATAATAATTGTCACACTTGGACATCGCGGCAATTGATTAAAAAAATAATTTCTCGATTGGAAAAAGAACAGATATATGACATCTTGTTCTTTTTTAAGGGAAAATATCTTGTTCAAGGAGTTGCTAACTAATATTATGGTTACTAGGAACCCTAACTGGTCAACAGAGATTTTATGGTACGTGACTGGTTACGCAAAAGGGAAGATACTATCACCCCTTAAGCGTCCTACCTAAAACAAGCTGCATTGCTGGTTTTGTTTTAAATTGCTAAAGGTTTGTTTGTGTTTCGTTCTTATGGTCATCCTATAATATTCCCGACTCTGACGTCAGTGAATATTCACCTATGAATATTTCCAACTCTGGTATTGGTAAATATCGTGTAACCCAAAAAGTGCGGTATTCCTGACTCTAACGTCAGTAAATAAACCTGTAAATTTTGGATTAAGAAAAAGGGAAACTATTGTTTGGACTGGATCTAGCCTAACCATATGGGTTGGGCTGGATCCAGCCAGCCCAATCCGGTTACTGGCCCAAGCCAGTAACCGGTTCTCCAACTGTTGCCTGCATGCGTGAAATATTCACGCATGCATGCAACAGTAACAATGTAATTAAGTTGCTACAGGCGATGAAGGAGGACTTACCCGCGCGAGCACAGCTACTGTAGGAGGTGAGGAGGGAGACGGCCAGGTGCTGCTAACGGTTGATGGTCCAGCTTGCTGTTCACGGTGGAGATAGCGTTGGTGGCGTGAAGGAGGGTTTCCAAACGTTGCTTTAATGGAGGACGAGAGGAGCACGATGAAGCTTGCCTGTGCTATTTGCTGTTGCTGCACTGCGATACTGGTGTTGCTCCCGGCTGCTGGAGCTGTTTGATGGCGCTGTGATAGTAAGGGAGCTGGCATGAAGACGCCGCTGCTGGTGGCGTTGGAGGCTGGGGGCCAGACAACCTTTGAACAAACCTCCTCTGATTCTGGTGCAAGGGTTGGCGAGAGGAGTTTGGGCTGCAGTTGCTGCTGTCGCCGGTTGAAAGCTGGTGCTCGGCTGTGTTAAGTAATATTTATCTAGTTTTATTTATTAAGGGTAGAATAGTATTTTCAGTTTAACCTATATATAATTGCTTTGTATTTAGGTTAACTTAAGCACTCATAATAAATATATTATTGAGAATTCTAGCCTCCTTTTATATTTGATCTGAATTACTTTAATATGGTATCAGAGCCTAGTTGATCGAACCCTTGGCTTGTTAATTTTATGGAACTCGCTGCCCTTGTAGAAATCATGTTCACCAATGTCAAAGCTACTGCTCGTATCAAAATCGTTATCATCATTCACTTCATTCCCTGTAGGATGTTCCAGCACGCTCAATGCATTCCTTTGAAGCTTAACTTCAGATCCATTTTTCAAAACATCAGACATGGGTTGTTTGACCTATTAAAAGATGGAGGATGAAGATCAGGTTTTGTGTTTGCGGCTGAAGAATTAATATCTGAAACTTTCTTTTAGATTCTTCAGCTTCTGCAATTTGGTATTTCTGTTATGTCTCTGTAATTGTTTTGGTATTTCGTCTTCTCTTTGGTTTCTGCAATTTGGTATCAGCTTCTGCAATTTGGTATTTTTGTTCTGTCTCTGCAATTGTTTTGGTATTTCGTCTTCTCTTCGGTTTCTGCAATTTGGTATCAGCTTCTGTAATTTGGTATTTCTGTTCTGTCTCTGCAATTGTTTTGGTATTTCGTCTTCTCTTCAGTTTCTGCAATTTGGTATTTGAGTTAAGTTTCTGCAAAAGAATAAAAAATAAAAAAATTGGAGTGATTTTTTGTCTTCTGCTTCTGCAAGATCTGGTATTTCAACTTTCCTTCAACTTCTACAATTGTTTTGGTATTTCGTCTTCTCTTCAGTTTCTGCAATTTGGTATTTGCGTTCAGTTTCTGCAAAAAAATAAAAATAAAAAATTTGGAGTGATATTTTGTCTTCCGCTTCTGCAAAATCTGGTATTTCAACTGTCCTTCAGCTTCTGCAATTTGGTATTTCTGCCTGTCTCTACAGTTGTTTTGGTATTTAATCTTCTCTTCAGTTTCTACAATTTGGTATCAGCTTCTGCAATTTGGTATTTCTGTTCTGTCTCTGCAATTGTTTTGGTATTTTGTCTTCTCTTCAGTTTCTACAATTTGGTATTTGAATTAAGTTTCTGCAAAAAAAATTTGGAGTAATATTTTGTCTTTCGCTTCTGCAAAATCTGGTATTTCGACTTCCCTTCAGCTTCTATCATGGCATTTAATATCAAAGAGATTGTTTGGTTACGTTGGTTACTTGCTGATATGAGAGTTTTCTTTTCTTATCCTGCTCCTATGAATTGTGACAACCAGAGTTCTATTCAGATTGCTCACAACTTGGTTTTTATGAGCGAACTAAGCACATTAAGATCGATTGTCATCTTACTCGTCATCATCTCAAGCATGGCACCATTACTTTGCCTTTTGTTTATTCTTCCTTGCAGATTGCAGATTTCTTTACCAAGACGCATTCCATATCTCGTTTTTGTTTTCTAGTTGGCAAACTCTCGATGCTTGTAAATGCCGCATCGTGAGTTTGAGGGGAGATGTTAAGTAATATTTATCTAGTTTTATTTATTAAGGGTATAATAGTATTTTCAGTTTAACCTATATATAATTCCTTTGTATTTAGGTTAACTTAAGCACTCATAATAAACATATTATTGAGAATTCTAGGCTCCTTTTATGTTTGATCTGAATTACTTTAACAGGCTCGAGAGGGGAACTTTAACCAATGCTACCCGTGGCTGAGAAGTTGACCCTGCAGCTGTCCATGGCTGGAGAAGAAGGTGCCGCTTTTTCTGCTGGAAGGAAGATCTTCAGCCAATGTTCACTGTGTTGCTGTAGCAGATTGTAATTATCTCTAATTGTAATTATCTTCTAAAGAGTTGTGATTAGAACTCTTAGTTGTTCAGTTATATTCCATGTCTATCACTGTCCATATGTATCTCCTATTCTGTAGGAAGAAACCGGTACAAGGGACTATAAAGAAGCCTTGTACTTCTTGTATTGAAAACTTGAATGAATAACGTGAACCTCATTACTGAATTCTATATGGTATCAGAGCAGGTTTTCTAAAATCCCTGCAAATCCACTGAATCAAATCACCCTCAATACAATGACTACTGAATCACCCTCTCCTATTATACATGTCCAAACTGAAAACTCAGGTTTCAATGCTGGTATAATACTCACCGAAACCAATTATGACACCTGGTCCCAAATCATCGAAATGCAGATTGCTGGTCGTGAAAAACTGGATTATATTATTGGCGACTCACCTCAACCTGATGCAAAAGACCCCTATTACTCCAAGTGGTATGCTGAAAATCAAAAAATTAAAGGCTGGTTACTCACATCAATGACCCTAGAGATTATGAAGAGGTATCTTCGCCTACGTACTACTCGTGAAATTTGGAGTGCTCTTGCTAAAGCATTCTATGATGGATCGGATGAAACACAAATCTTTGCTCTCAATCAGCGTGCCTTCTCTATTCGTCAATCCAGTCGTTCTCTTCCTACATATTATGGTGAGCTAGTTGAAATATTTCAAGAACTTGATTACCGTGACAAAGTTAAAATGAGGGACCCTGAAGATATTATTATGTATAAAGCAGCAGTTGACAAATTAAGGATACATATCTTCTTAAATGGCCTTGATGCTGAATTTGAGCAAGTGCGAGGAGAAATACTTCGCATGGATCCAAGCTTGGATCTTGAGTGCACATATGCATATATTCGCCGTGAAGCAAATCGTCGAATCCTTCTAACTAGTGACCTGACTACTTCTGATTATGTGGCCATGTTAGCTCGTCGAAACACACCACCTGTCCGACACTCTGGTTCCATGGTGACATCTCGCAGCTTTGACATTGGAAACAAACAGGCTAGCTCATCTAGATACTGTACCCATTGTGGAGACACTGGACACAGTAAAAGCCGCTGCTATGACTTGATTGGATATCCTGAATGGTGGGATCCTTCCAAGGCTCCAAAACGTAAAGGCAAGACTTCACCTGCAACATCATCTGTCTCTACCGCCATAGCTGAAATGTCATCACCTAATACTAATGCTACAACATTACATATTTCCTCAGAATCACCAGGTAAGCCGTTTGATAAACCTACACCTATTGGATCTTGTGCATGGATTATTGATTCTGGATCAACTGATCATATGTCCTTTGATACTTCTTCTGTCTCTAAATTGAAACCATCTGAAAAATATGTTGTGTCTACAGCAAATGGAACTCAAGCCACAGTTGTTGGAAAAGGTTCATTTTCTTTAAATAAGCTAAATTTGAACTCTGTTCTTATAGTTCCTTCCCTTAATTTTAACTTGATATCTGTCTCACAAATTACAACTTCTTTGAATTGTGTCGTGATTTTTTGGCCTGATCATTGTGTTTTTAAGGACATCAAGACAAGGAAGACGATTGGTTGTGGTACTAAAAAGGGGAGGCTCTATTATCTTGATCTCACATCATCTAGCTCAAGTGCATTGGCTCAATCATTATCAGTTACCAGTTCAACATCTACGTCTAATATTTGGTTGTGGCACAAACGATTTGGACATGTTTCATTTGGATATTTAAAGCATTTGTTTCCTGAATTATTTTTAAACACATCTCCACCATTGTTTAAATGTGAAACATGTGAATTGGCAAAGAGCCACCGTGTTCCTTTTCACCCAAGTTTGAATAGAAGTCCTTTGCCATTTACACTTATACACTCTGATGTTTGGGGACCTGCAAAAGTTCCAACTCTGAATGGATCACGTTGGTTTGTCTCATTCATAGATGATCATAGTCGGATGACTTGGGTATGTCTGATGAAAACCAAACAGGCTGTGTGCTCACTTTTTAAGCAGTTTTATTCAATGGTTGCTACCCAGTATAAAACTTCAATTCAGGTCCTGCGCACTGATAATGGTGGGGAGTTTGTCAATCATGAGATGAAGCAATTCTTACAGTGTCAGGGCATAATCCATCAAACTACATGCCCTTATTCCCCCCAACAGAATGGGGTTGCAGAAAGAAAAAACAGACATCTCCTGGAAATGGTTCGAGCCACACTATTTGAAGCCAATATGCCCCTTCATTACTGGGGTGAGTCACTTACAACTGCATCATATATAATAAACCGTATCCCATCCCGCAGCTTAGACTTCCATACACCATTTGATACATTAAACCATAGTTTGTCCTCACCACTCATACCAAACCTGCCCCCAAAAGTCTTTGGCTGCACTGCCTTTGTACACATACCAAAACATACCCGCCATAAACTTCAACCATGTGCTCTTCGATGTGTCTTTGTTGGATATGGTCTTCATCAGAAAGGATATCGGTGTTTCCATCCACCCACTCAAAAATTGTATGTCACAATGGATGTAAAATTCCATGAGCACCAGATGTACTTTCCTGCAACAGAGACTACAAATCAGGGGGAGGAAAGTTTTAACATACAGTCTCTTAGCCATCAAACTGAGAACATAAGTCACTCTTTACCTGAACCTGAAACACCAGAACAGGAACCAGTAGAACCAGAACATATGGATGCAGTAATTGAGCCAACAACACTTGAGCTTCAACCATGTGATCAACCTAATATAGCTGAAGCAACTGTACCACAACAACAATCATCTCCACTTGATGCTTCTATTCCTCATGAGTCACCATTAACTGATGAATCACAGGTAAACCTTGAACCTCCACTCCGCATACTTCCTAACCGTATCACAAGAGGAATTCCTAGAGTTAGCTATGAACCTGTTCGTACTTCTACCCCTAAATACCCACTAAATAATTATGTATCTTACCATAGGCTATCAAAGGCATGTGAATCATTTGCAAATCAATTGTCTACTGTACATGTTCCTAATAGTGTGCAGGAAGCTATCAAGGATCCTAGGTGGAAAAATGCAATGAATGAAGAAATGAAATCTCTCCAAAGAAATGCAACATGGGAGGTGATCGACTTACCTGCTGGAAAAAAACCTGTGGGATGTCGATGGATTTTTTCAGTCAAATACAAAGCTGATGGTGATATTGAGAGGTTTAAAGCACGACTTGTGGCCAAGGGGTACAGTCAAACGTATGGGATTGATTATGCAGAAACGTTTGCACCAGTGGCTAAAATAAACACAGTCCGTATTCTCTTGTCATTAGCTGCAAATTTTGACTGGCCACTACATCAATTTGATGTAAAGAATGCATTCCTGCACGGGAATCTCCAAGAAGAAGTATACATGGAGCTGCCTCCAGGATGTCAGTTACAGGTTGAAGGAAGCAAACAAGTTTGTAAACTGCGAAAATCATTGTATGGATTAAAGCAATCACCAAGAGCTTGGTTCGGCAGATTTACAAACTCAATGAAGGCATTTGGATATCAACAGAGTAGTTCTGACCACACCCTATTCATAAAGCATAAGGAAGGGAAGCTCACAATATTGATTATATATGTTGACGATATGATTGTGACAGGAAATGACTGTTGAAAAGGAATCCCTGCAAACTTATCTCTCTCGAGAATTTGAAATGAAAGATCTTGGACCTTTAAAGTACTTTCTGGGAATTGAGGTACTGAGATCTAGACATGGTATACTCTTGTCACAACGGAAATACACAATTGATTTGCTTAATGAAGTTAGCATGTTAGCCTGCAAACCAAGTGACACACCTGCTGCTGAAAATGTCAAGTTGAGTGCACACTCAAATCAGATTCCTGCAAATAAAGAACAATATCAGAGGCTGGTAGGACGATTGATGTATCTTACACATACTAGACCCGACTTAGCATACTCACTTAGTGTTGTTAGCAGGTATATGCACTCTCCAAGTGAAGAACATATGAAGGCAGTAATGCGTATTTTACAATATTTAAAGTCTTCTCCAGGTAAAGGAATTATGTTCACTAAAGGAGACACTTTGAATATTGAAGGCTATACCGATGCAGATTGGGCAGGCTCAATTGATGATAGACGTTCCACTGCAGGATACTTGACATTTGTTGGGGGAAATCTGGTTACATGGCGAAGCAAAAAACAGGGAGTTGTCGCTAGATCTAGTGCGGAAGCAGAGTACAGAGGTATGGCTAAAGGTGTATGTGAGCTGCTATGGATTAAAAATTTGTTACAGGAACTCAAGATTTCATCAACATTTCCTATGAAGTTATACTGTGATAACAAGGCTGCATGTGACATAGCTCACAATCCTGTTCAGCATGACCGAACAAAGCATGTAGAGATTGACAGACACTTTATTAAAGAACAACTGGAAGCGAAGATAATTGCCGTTCCTCATGTTCGATCTCAAGATCAACTGGCTGATATTCTCACCAAGGCAGTATCAAGTAAAGCCTTTCACCAAGTATTGGACAAGTTAGGCATGAAAAATATCCATGCACCAACTTGAGGGGGAGTGTAGCAGATTGTAATTATCTCTGATTGTAATTATCTTCTAAAGAGTTGTGATTAGAACTCTTAGTTGTTCAGTTATATTCCATGTCTATCACTGTCCATATGTATCTCCTATTCTGTAGGAAGAAACCGGTACAAGGGACTATAAAGAAGCCTTGTACTTCTTGTATTGAAAACTTGAATGAATAACGTGAACCTCATTACTGAATTCTATAGTTGCTGAAGACAGCACTGCTGCTGCTGGGAAGGGAAGATTAATGCTGCTGATTTCGGCCGGGACGGTGAAGACTCCACTGTTGCCGTTACTGGAAGTGATCAAACCCTGCTGCTGCTACTGAGGAGCTGTTGTCTTGAATTCGGACTGTGTAGAAGGAGAGCTGCTGACGGGGTGGTTTATAGACTGAGCATAGGAGAACGGGTGCAGTGGCGATGGTTACACTCGTTGCAGGCCTGCTGATTTGGTACCGGGCTAGAAGAGAAGAAAGTGAAGATGGGGAATTCTTCCCCTATATATGTTCTGTTCTTGCAAACCGGGGAAGAAGAAAAAAAAAAAGACCGAGGGGGGGCCGGCGGCTGCTAGTATAGGTTTAGCATCTCATCTTTCTCCTGCCTTTTAAAATATTTTCGTCTCTTCCTTTATTTTTTTTATTTTCCTTTTAATTATTTTTATCATTATCCCCATATCTTCTAGTTGCTTGGAGAAGGGTCAAAAACTTTATGATTATTTTGATTCCTCTTTCCTTCCATGATTATCATTTTACTCACGAATATTTTTTAATATTTTGTTTTTTTTTTTTTTTTTTGCTTTGTTTTGTTTTTTCAATATCTTAATTTTTGAAAATTCGTTAACATGAATATGATAAGCTCAAGCATAAAAAAATTATAAATGGCTGCAATTTGGTCGAATTACATTGACAATGCATTTTATAGAAATGTATATAATAAATGAATAAAAATAATCTCATTGAGAAACAGCTACCTACATAATAAATACAACAACAAAGTCTCATGGAGAGACTACTAGTCTCATCATGAGGCAATCACCCTCAATATAAAATAAAATGACATAGTTTCATTAAAAAAAAAAAAAACAATTACCATCAAGATCAAAATAAAATAACATAATCTCGTCAAAAAGATTATTACCCTCGAAATCAAAGTAAAAAAGATCTCAACAAGAGACGACCACCCTCAACAAGAAATAAAATAACATAATCTCATCTAAAAAACGACTACTCTCGTAATCAAAATAAAATGGTTCATCATCAAGAGGTGATCAACCTTAAGAGGAAAAAAAATGACATACTCTTGCGAAAAAGTGATTGCCTTTGAAATGAAAATAAAATGTTCTCATCAAAAGATTTTTTGATGATCATCCTTAATAGAAATTAAAATGGTATAATCACATCAAGAAGCTGACTACGTTGAAGTAAAAATAAAATGGTCTCATCTAAAGACGACCATCTCAACATGAAATAAAATAGTCTTGATTATAGAGGTTAATTTGAATTATCTAGTTATGGGATTCTCCTGTGAACCTCTTTATTTACGAGGCTAGAACCTTTTAACATTGAAGCTTGAAATCAACTTATGATACGGATAGAAATATCCTGATGGCAAGGCTTTAATTACCTGATGACATGGCTTGAAATCTTCCTAATAACATGGCTGACTTCCTAATGACAGAGTTGAATCTCTCGATTGTAGAGCTTGATCTTCTAATTTTATAGCCGATTCCTGCTGGCAAGACCAAATCTCTTGATTGCAGGGATAATTTCCTAATGGTAAAGTTGATTCCTGATCGCAGGGCTTGAACCTTTTAATTGTAGGGTTGAACTTTCTGATGGAAGAGCTTGCACTTTCTTGTTGACAAGGCTGAACTTTGTAATTACAGGGCTTGAGCTCTCCTAATTAATGCCAAGGCTTAAACTTCATGACTGCAGGGCTAAACTTTCTTATGGCACGACTTGCATTTATTTTTTGTTATAGGGCTTGAAATTCCTAAGAACGGGGTTGAACGTCTTAATTGATTGCATGGCTTAAAATCTCCTAAGGACATGTTTGAACTAAAGATTTTCTTTCTTAGAATTATATTCAAGAAAATTTTATCAGTAAGATAATTTATGAAAGTTCAAATTGATAAAAGCTTTCACCAACTTAAATTACTTTTGAAAATAAGCATTTTACAAAGCGTTTAGCTTAAGAATATCATTAATATAAAAGGTATAACAATCGTAACAACTTATTCTAATTTTATTTGGGGAGCATACCTTTTAAAGTCAATGGAGAAATGTAAATTGCACATTTTGAAAGCTCAATCTTTCTTTTTATTTCATTACGGTTTGTCTTCTAGTGTCCTCCATTTTTTACCACTAGGTATGGTTTACCAATCACGTTAACTTAGCCTGCATTAGCTCTTCTTGTTATTACCCCCCAAGTGTTGTATGAGGATATATGTTCATTATTGTTGTTATTTAATTTTGGGTTTTCATATAAAAAAATAGAAAAAATACAAAAAATATATATTTGGAAGAAATCCAAAAAATAATAGGAGCGAGAAAATAATGCTGAATGCCTATAAATGGCTAGGAATTGGTTGAGGAGGTTCAAAAATATAAGAATTGAAATTTGATAGTATATTTTTTACTGATGAGAGCCTTGTTGACAAGGAAAATTCAATTTGAGGAAGAAAAGTCCAAAATCAGATATTTATAGACCCAATTAAATTTTATCAAGGGTTTAATTGAGTTTATAGAGGGTTTGATTGAAACAAAAATTGATTTTTAAGTCAATTTAGGCTTTTATTGGAAGAAATTAAATTTTTAGGGTCCAATTATAATTTTAAAGAGTTGATTTGGTCAAATCAGGGGCTTAATTGCATAATTATTAAAGTTTGATGGCCAATTATAGACTTAATTAAAACAATCCGAAATCAAGAACCAAACCGGAAAAGACGCTAAAATCAAGGGATCCAATTACAATTTTCCGGGGGGCTTGATTACAACAATGCAACAAATTCAATGACCAAATCAGAAGTATCCATTTGAATTTTAAAACGGCGCCGTTTCTTGGAGCACTATTCATTGTCTTCTTAAAAGCAAACGGCTGGGCAGTAAAGGCAGGGGAGGCATTTTAGCAGCGACAGGGGAGCCGTCTCAATCAGGAGGCACTTCTCGCGGCTGACATCCCTCGCCACCGTGATGCACGCCGGCCGTTACCAAGAAACGCCTGCATCCTCTGGCTATAAAAGCCAGAGGAGGAACCGAAAGAAAGGAAGAAAAAAAGGAGACAGAGGAAAAAACAGGAGGAGAGGAAGCAGTGTTGGTGGAACAGCCCTTCCACACTGTCATCTTCGTCTGCAACTGCAAGCAGCAGGTTCCAGCAACCAGGGTGATTCTCTTTTCTTTAAGAACAGAGGCAAAGAGAAGATGAGGGGGATAGAACCAGAGGAAACAGTGGGCACATAAGGAGAACAGAGACAAGCAGAAAAAGAAGAACCACGCAGAAAAAAGACCACTGACAACAGGTATCACCATCGTCTTCATTCCTTCATCTCAAAGAGCCGGGACAACAGGGTCGAGAGCCACACTTGGGGGGACAGAGAGAGACAGAGGGGAGAGACAGCACAGGAGAGAAAGGGAGGGAATACAGAGGAGAAAGAGAGAGAGTACAGGGGAGAAAAGAGTAGAAAAGGAAAAGAGCAGAGAAAAAATAAATAAGAAAAAAACCAGCGTTGATCGTCTTCATCACCAGTCACCACCGATCCTGCGCAGAAATTTCATCGCCATCGTCTTTGTCTGTCTCAGTTACCAGAACCAGTCACCATCGATCCTGCGCAGAAGTTTCATCGCCATCGTCTCAGGGGCGGAGGTAGGATTATTTAATAGGGGGGCCAAAATAATATAAAAAGATATTTTTTTTTAATTTACTATACATAAATTGTAAAAATAAAAAAAAACTGCATGATTTAGTTTTATTCAAAGAAGTAACTACAAACATATGACGATCTTTATATAAGATAAGAAGTTTAAAGCAATACCAAATTGAGTCAAAGCTATGAAGTTAATGTCATCTTCATAATGTATTCATCACTTTAATTTTGTTGATCTTTGTACCTATCAAATATAAATATACAAAATAAATAAGAAACATTAGTTAAAGCGATGCATTATTTATGTTTGATAAAACTTTGAAATAAAGTAAAAAATAATAAAGAATGATTCTTACATATTTAATTTAATTGTGCTCGTCGTTCTTTCATGGAGTAGAAATCATCGATTATCATATCAATTGTGAATCTTTCAGCAATTTCTTTTTCTATATAGACAATCAAATAATTTGCAAGAAAATCATCCTCCATCCGATTGCGAAGTCTTGTTTTAACAATCTTCATCGCTGAAAAAGCTCGTTCAGTTGTTGTTGTCGAAACAGGAAGAGTCAAAATAAGCCGAATCAACCTGTCAATGAGTGGATAAATTGTTGATTTTTCTGTTTCAACTAATCCTTGACATAAATCAGCAATCGATGACATATTCTTTAACTTTGGATGATTGGGCACATCAAGCTCATAATGCTGCAACTGAAATCTCAAATGAGTTTTTTCTTGGTCAGAAAAGTCTTCAGGATAGAACTTGTCAACAAGTAAGCATATATCTTCAACACTGAATAATTTATAGTTATTTTTAGGATCTAAAGCTGCGCTCAACTTAAGAAGCTCAATCGTCTGCTCATTGAATCTATTATTTAGCTCTTGCAACTGTTGATCAATGATAGCTGTAAATATATCAACTCGGTAGTGATGCTCAACTGTTATTGATTTGTTTTACGGCGAGATCGTCCCACACTAGAAAAACAAGCATCCATATCAGGAACTTCAATGTCGTGATGCTTACAAAATGATGTTACTTCTTCTAAAAGAGTTTCCCAGCCATCATCTCTTAACTTCTGAATTAAAGTCTTTGTGGTAGTCACCAAATGCATAGCATTTAAAATGTCTTGAGATTTCTGTTGCAAAGCTTGGCAAAGCACATCAGTAATTCCCATAACATTCTTCATTATATGCAAGATGAATGCAAAATCAAATGACATTAGCAACTTAAATGAAAAAGCTGCATCACCACGTTGAGAATAAGTAGATCCATCTAAAGCGATGTTTTCAAGAACCAAGCAAGTTGCCCCATACATTTTTATCAAACTGCAAATGGATTTGAAGTGCGAACTCCATCTGCTATCTCCAGGTCGTTGCAAACCACCTACTTGATTAACTCCTTTACCCGTTTCAATCTCACCAATATCAACTAAATGTTCAATTGTAGCTGCTTGAAAAGCCCGTAATTCATCATTACGCTTGCAAGAAGCACTAACAATGTTAATAATAAAAATCAAGTTCTGAAAAAAAGTGTGAACATCAGATATTTCTCTAGCTGCAGCAATAAGAGCCAATTGTAATTGATGAGCTAAGCAATGTACATAATATGCACAAGGGCAATCATTAATGAATAAAGCTTGCAATCCATTCCACTCTCCACGCATATTACTAGCACCATCATACCCTTGGCCCCTAATATTTTGAACATCAAGATTGTGATGAGATAAAACAAAGGAAATCTCTTTCTTAAGAGTTGAAGCAGTTGTATCTTTGACATGAACTATATCCAAAAATCGTTCTCGTATAAATCCACTTCTATCAACAAACCTAATAACAAGGGCCATTTGCTCTCTTCTGGATTCATCTCGAGCTTCATCAACAATTAAGCAAAATCTTGCATCACCAATCTCATGACGAATTGAAGACTGAACATTTCTAGCAAAGACATGCAAAATTTCCTTTTGAATTTGATGCGAGGTGTATTTAGCATTTTGTGGAGCATTATCCAAAACAAGAGCACCTACTTGTTCATTATATGATGCTAAAAGTTCCAACATTTCAAGAAAATTACCTCGATTTTTTGATTCTGGACGTTCATCATGTCCTCTAAAAGCACATGCTTGAAATGTGAGCCAACGAACAATATCTATTGAAGCTTTAATACGCAATCGATTATTCGTCTCTGTCTGTCTCAGTTACCAGGTAAGCTTAATACATTCTCTTCACGTTACATTTGTTCTTTCATTTGGTGTTTTACTGTTCAAGTGAATTATAATTCACTTGAACATTGAGCATGCACGCGTGAGCTTCCCAGCCGGGTCACTGGCTTGGGCCAGTGACCCGGTTAAGCCTGCTGGGTCCAGCCCATCCACATGGGCCAAGCTGGACCCAGCCCAAAAAAAAAAAAAATCTGTGATTTCCCCGCGTATTTTTCTACTGAATTTTGCTTAGTATTGGTTTGTATTGTTATACCGTAAAGATACAAATCTAATATTAAAATATCCAGTTTTCGTCAAAACATTGAAAAATATAAAAAAAATTATTTTTGTTTTCAAGCATACGACCAAGTATCTCAAAAAAAATATATCATATTTTCATATAACAAAAAATCAAAAAATAGGTATTAGCATGTATTTTAGCTTTAATAACCAGTTTATTAAAGCCACGAGAACTAGAGAATATTTCAAAAATTCTAAAAAAAAAAATTATTTTGTTTTCTTTTAATATTAAGGATTACGAGCTTATACGTAAGACGTATTCTCAATATTAAAAAAAATTTCTTTGGTTGACATAGAACGGTTAGGTTTTACCCGATGAGATAAGAATCTCCTTACCGAGGAGGACTTTTCTTAAACCATAAACAGATCAACAACTAGAAAACACGACAAGATTTTAGATTTTATCAAACAATAAAACAATGCAGCTTACCTTAGGTATGACGTATTTGGAATGCTAATACCTTTTTTTTACGCAATCAATCCCCGTGCCCAATTTTTGAGACTAGTTAGGGTTCCTAGTGACCAAAATACTAGGTGGTGACTCTCATTCCTGCTTTTCATAGATAAAAAACAAGAATTCTTTGTCTTTTTATTTTTCTCTATTTTTTCCAGGATACCAACATTTATGATTTGAAGATGGATTCGATTGTCGCGACCCCATACACGTGCGCGACAATCACTATGAAAAATCATCCTTGATTATGGTCTTCACAATAAAATGAGACCCCTCTCGCTAATCTAGTTGTATTCACCCTTCTAGTAACCAAAATCGGATGAGTACAGAGTCTATTAATACGTATATTTTATTATTATTTTCAGTTCATGAAAAAGTACAATAAAACTTAATTATATAATAAAATAGTACTATTTTATTATTTATTAATTAAATAAACTAAAATGATTGAAATTCAAACCGAAACTACCTATTATACAATTGCTTGTGTTGGATAAGCATTTTTTGAGCAACATAAATCTTAAGCAACAAGATATTCATAATTTTTTAATTAGATGATAAAAATATCAGATTATACACATTAATTGATATTCTCTCTCATATGATCTTAAAAACTCATTATTCATATTAATTTAGTACATTTAAAGATGATAAATTCCGCTATTATTATACTTTCTTGATTAACAATTCTACTTCTTGGAGTTATGAAATTAGAAAGACTAAACAAAACAGGCAAAAGAATAGAGATGACAATAAATTAAGTCTCGGTAAGTGTCTGTTTGTTGCTTAAATAAAGGTTTAAAAAAAAGATTATTTTTTATGTTTTTGTATTATTTTGATTTCAAAAATAAATTTTAAAAAATAAAAAAAATATATTATTTTTAAACAAAAAAAATACATTAAAAAACTACGGATTCCACAGCCAGAAACAACCCTAAAAAAAACACCTACTGCCTTGCATGTATTAAAATAATATATTTTTATTTTCTTAAAATTATTTTTAACATAAACACATTACAATTATCTAAAAACACAAAAAAAAAATATTAATTTGAAACAAATAAAAAAATAATATATATATATATATATATATATATATATATTTGAAACATAAAATCAAAGAGGACGGCGGCAAACCATGAATAATCAACTACCAAAACCGCAGCAGCAAGCAGCACATGCTAAGGCTATCAAAACTTTGACTGAAGATTGCCCAATGCGAAGAAGGAAGAGCCGGCAGCAGCCCAGGTTGAAAGTGTAGAAGAAACACAGATTGCAGCATTAAATACACACTGAGAATTAACATGATACCGCCGGAGCTCACAGGGAAATAATCAACTACCAAAACCGCAGCAGCAAGCAGCACATGCTAAGGCTATCAGAACATTGACTGAAGATTGCCCAATGCGAAGAAGGAAGAGCCAGCAGCAGCCTAGGTTGAAAGTGTAGAAGAAACACAGATTGCAGCATTAAATACACACTGAGAATTAACATGATACCGCCGGAGCTCACAGGGAAAAACAGCAGGCGTTCGGGATGCATGTTGTTGACAAATATCGGTCGACAAGTATCTGTCATCTTGGAAATTTTCTGTCCTCGAAGAAAAATGTCGACAAATATCTGTTTCGAACAAACTGTCACTGTAGTCATAGCAACTGCTTCGGAGAACACGACAAGCAATCCATCGTCTGAAGACACTGTAGAAATTTCACAATATGGACGCTGTGGCCGGCCCGTGAGCCATCAATTTATTAATAACATGTGGCTAAATTAAAATACTAACTAGAGGTTTGTTTTAAAAATATATTCTTAAAACATGTAGCTAAATTAAAAATGGATCCTTGATTAAAATTCATTAAAATTAATTTTTTTAAAACACTAGCTAGAGGTTTGTTTTTTATATATATAAATATATTTTCTCGCAAAACATTTTTTTTGTAAAATGAGTCAGTTTTTATAAAAATAAAATAGCTATTTTTCATTGAAAAATGTAGAATATAGGTAATACTAAAAGAGACAAATATTGATGACAATGATTATAATATTGGTAGTAAATGTGGTCGGATGGCCGTCGTCATGGATATGGTTGTGCATGGTACGTAGTTATATTTTTACAGAGAAGTTCTTCATCAAAAAATAAGAAAATATATTAATATTATTATTATCTTTCATTAAAAAAGATCTAAAGAATAATTTATAATAGTTATATTATTTATATTTGTGACAATTTCACTGTGAAATATATTTTTATATCTTTCTAATTAAATAGTATAGTAAACGTACTTATTAACTCCAAGAAAAGAAATGTTTTATATTAAATTTATCCTTTAAAAAAATATAAAGTTAACAAAATAAAAAAAAAACATAAAAAATAATGTTTTATAATGATAAATATGCTTGCATATAAAATAAAAATATTGTATTATTCATCATTTTATTTCCTTTTCATTTGAAAAATTTATTATAAAAAACATAAAATATGTTCTCAAAGTGATTGAGATTTTTTAAACTGGTACTTTGAATGAGTTTAACTAGATTTTGTTTATCAGTTCTTTATCATAAAAATTAATTGGGTTGATAGGTTGTCAGATTTTCTATCCAATTAATCAATTAACTACGTCCTACTCTCTCTAAAACTAGCGACAAAATAATCTATGTTGATATATTTAATTATCAAGCAAGAATCTCGAGCAAGTACGTAACAAGATATATTTAATTATCTAAGAAATGAAGCACATGACAAAATCAATAAATCATAAAGATATTTATAAGAGTGAAATACTATAAAATAAAAATTGATGGATTATGTTACATCCTAAAATAAGAGTATTTATTGTTGTATAAAAACTTATCAAAAAACAAGAAATTTATGTCATTAAAAATAAAAAATTATACTTGGTAAAATATTGTTACCATGCAATAAACAAATAATTAGATATCAAATCAAAGAAATTATGCAATGAAATTAATAAATTTAGTAACCAAATAAGCAAAATAAGTAATAGTGATAGCAAATCATGAAAAAAATATTTAATTAGCTATACTTTTATATTATTAATTATCAAATAATTTATAACTATAATTTCTTAAATTACTATTTTTTTTGTGACAAAAAAGATGAGAGGCTTGAACTTGTGGTCATGTGTTCCATAAGAACAAATAACACTATTATTATAATAATATTAATAACAATAACAATTAATTATTAATTGGTATTATTATTTAATTATAAACCATTATATGTTTCTTTTAAATTCATTTTATGCATGTCATTAACTATCCAAGTTGTTTTTTAGTTTATTCACAAGTTATTTATTATTGATGGATATTCGTAGAGTTAGTGTTTGAACCTAAACAGCGAGTCTGCCACTTGATAATTTTATTTATTTATTTATTTGTATTTTTTTACCCTTTTTTTTATCATTTTAAAAATAAAAAGTTGAGTAGAATACTATATGTCGATTAATCATTAAAATTCAAGTTTACTCAAAACATGACGATAACTTAATGAAAATTAATTCATTGACTCATTATTGAATTTTTTTTAAAGTTAAAAATATATGATAGGACTATGTCAATCTTTAAAAGATAAGATACATGTTAACCTAACTGTTAAAATACAAGTTTTATATATAAAAAAAATATAACACTAACTTGATGAAAACTTGTCAACATTGTTTTTTTTTTAAAATAAAAATTTACACACACATAAATACATAAAAAGATTAAAGCATAGGTTTACAGAATAAAACTAACATTAACATGAAACCAATAAAAATCAGTGAATAGTAACCTATTTTTTCACCACCTTTAGACCAAATATGTCCCCTGTCCGACCGACCTTCCTCCACCGCCATGAGGTGCCAACAATGCGAGGAAACCGCCACCAACAGTTCAGCAATGGCAGGACTGTTGGTGTCCCAACCCAACCAAAACACAAAGTCCCAGACCTTATCTCCACACGAAGATCATTATCCTGGGAAGATAAGGATCAAAATTCCCGCAAGAAAGCCTCTAAAAAGACAGAAAAAAAGAAGCAAAAGCCAGAAAAAGAGAGAATTAACCTAAAAAACCAAAACCATAAAATAGAAAAAAAAAGAAAAGACGACAGAGCAGAAGGGAAGCCAAAAGAAGAGAGTGGAATCCCAGCTTCTTCCCAGAATTCCAGTAACGAGCACCAGCAGGGTCTTCGTCCAGAACGCCAGCACCAGATAAGTCGACATTGTTTCCCCCTCATTTACATTTAATTACCTGGTGACTGTAGCACGCGTGCGTGAACAGTTCACACATGCCTACAGAGCAAAGAAAAGGAAGAACCAGCAGGGTTACTAGCTTGGGCCTAAAATCGGGTTGGTCCTGATAGATCCAGCTCAGTCTGTACAACTTTATTAGATCCAGCTCAATTTAAAAGAAGAAAAGGGGTTGAAACCGGGCTGGGTCTATGCCTTAAGCCCACAATCTCCTTTGGGCTAAGGGTGTGCATGGCAAAACACACCCTTATGCTATTTCCCATTTATTTCATTTTTTATGTTGAAATTTAGCTAACCGAGCCTTTTTAAATATAACAAAATTTCAAAAAAAATGGGGAACCCTTTTTGATTTATTTGGGGTCCCTCGCACTATTTTTGTTGACTTTACTATATATTTGGTTCATAGACTTTTACTATGAAATACAAATCTGATATACAATACATGTTTGTTTTTTTAAAAAAAAGAAAAAAAATAATAATAGTTTTTTTTTCAATCCAAATTTTACAGATTTATTCACTAGCATCAGAGTCAAGAATATTATACTTTTTGGGCTACTTCATATTTACCAACACTAAAATTAAAAATATTTATAGTCAAATACCATATATAAAATTTCCCATGGTATTTTTGTAAATCAAGACATGATATTGTTTGAAATTTGGGGTTGTTACAAGGTTAGAATGATTTATTTTTAATTTGTTTATATATATTTTATATAGATTAAATATTTATTTTGTATAATATCTAGTGTGTGCAGTCTTATATAATATTTTTTTATTTTATCTTATTCAATAAATTTTATGTGTGTATTGATTTACATTACAAATTGATTTTAATAAATAAGTTTATTAAACACAACCAAGTAAATAATTCGTGTTATGATATTAAATATCTTGATCTATGTTTGTCTTTTACTTTTTTTAATTATGTTTTTATTTATTGTTAATGACTTTTTTTTCATTTATTTACATAATGGTTTGTAATTTATTTAATTAGGTGGGTACATAAGTTTTTCGATTTACTTTTATATTTTTTTTATGTAAAAAACACGTTGAAAAATTCTACATATTATCATGTATTGGTATTTTTAATTTAATCCTTATTCTTATAATTTTTTATTTTTTATTTCACTCTTCAATCCATGTTGATAGTGTATTGTTTTTCTCTCTCTCTCATTTTGGTTCCTTTCTTTCTTTTTTCTTTCTTAAATTTTCATTTTTTATTAATGTCTTTTTTATGTTTTTTTTTAAATAATTTTTAAATTTATGCTTTAATTAATACTTCTTCTTTGTTATTTTTTTCTTAGGATTTTTTTAAATAGTTTTTTTTAAATTATATTAGGTGTGTTTAAATTTTTAAAAGGTTAGTGTGATTCATCTGTAATTTGTTTTATATATTTTATATAAATTAAATATTTATTTTTTATATTTTTAATATGTGTAGCCTTATATATTATTTTTCCTTTTATTTTATTTGATAGATTTTATGTGTGCATTAATTTCTATTATAAATTGAATTTAAACAAAAAAAAAACTCATTAAACATAACTAGATAGATGAAATATTTTTTTTTACTTTATGATAAAAGGTTTTTTACCTTATTATCACTATCATTTATATATATATATATATATATATTGTTCTTTTTTGTTTTTTCAAATATGATTGAAATAAAATCAGTTTAATTAATTAATTGGAATTGTAACTCAAATTATTGAATTTGTTTTATAAAAAGAATATGTTTTCAACGCACAATATTTTATTAAGAAAATAATACAGATATACAGTAGTAGCGCGGGCAACAATACAGTAAACGAACTATTCATAGCCCATTTCAAAAGTCGTTGGCCTTCTGAGAAACGACAGAGCAATTATTGACAGCGACACCTCACTCTTCTGCATAAAATCCAACAACATCTGCATCATCCAGAAGGCAAAACCCACTTCATCTCAAACAATAATCTTTCGATTTTTCTCTCTCCCCGTCTGTCACACAGCCCCAATCCATGGAAATTATTGAACATATTGGAGAGTGCGAAAATTCCTGGGAAACTAACTGGTTTTGGAATGAAGAGCTTAATTTTAGGTACCCCTTCTTATATATTTGCATTCGATGACAAAACTTTTGTTTTATTATATAATTTGTATTGTTCATCCATGTCCAAAGTTTTCAACTGAAAAAATTATTTTAATTAGACACAGTTGGGCAACGAATCAGCAATTTAATCTCGGGAGCAATGATTCAAGCGCGACGGATGGAACCACTTCAACAATATTCTCTAAAAATATTGTTTCAGAGAGGAGCAGGAGGAAGAATCTCAGTGACAAGCTCTTAGCACTTAGAGAAGCTGTCCCCAAAATCAGCAAGGTAACCCGTCGATGTAATATTTATTAATCAATAATATTAAAGTTTATTTTTTTTGTTGGATTTTAAAATTTAATTCTTAATATTCTTTCTAGTAACCCCACTAATTAATACAAGTCATACACATTGTAAATTAATTTTAAGCAACATTTATTAATTAGCAATGCTAATGCTTATCATTTTGTTTTCGGGTTTGAAAATTTTTTTATGTTGTTTTCATTTTTGGGTTGAACATATTTAGATGGACAAGGCTTCTATAATCAAAGATGCTATTGATTACATCCAAGATTTGCAAGAACAAGAGAAGGGACTCCAAGCTGAGATAATGGAACTTGAATCGAATAGATTGAAGGAAGATCTTGGTTATGACTTTGATCAAGAGCTACCAGTCTTGTTAAGATCCAAGAGAACAAGATATGACCAAATTTATGATCACAGGATGGCCAGAAATACTTGTCCCATTCAAGTTCATGAAGTAAGTCGATCTCTGCTTTTAGTCTGGTATGATATAGTCAGTTTTTAAGTAGTGGAGATGTCTCACTACCAGTAAAATTATAATAAAAAAGGGTACCTGTCGCAACATATATCAGATGATTAATTAATTATGTTACTTATGGTATGTTTTGTGATGTGTTTTTCAGTTTAGTGTTACTTCGATGGGAGGGAAAAATCTGTTCGTGAGCTTGACATGTAATAGAACAACAGATGCTATGAGTAGAATTTGTGAGGTTTTTGAATCTTTGAAGCTGAAAATTATCACAGCAAATATCACAACTCTCTCAGAATTGGTCAAGAAGACAGTCTTGATAGAGGTCAGCCTCTTTTCTTGTTCCTCCTTTCCATTATTCCATTCCAAGTGACACAAATGCAAATCCAAACAGCTGTTCAGATATGAAATTGCAACAGCTTACACTTTTGAGCCAGAAGTGTTTTTTTAGAATAGCTACATGATTTAACATTATATAGTGACAAATTTTAGTTGATAATAAAGGTAAAGAATTTTGTCAGTTTTAAGGGTTTCCAATAATTTAAGGTAAAGGATTTTAGTTGAAAATCATGATTTAAAGAATATTTTTTCCCCACAAAGGTAGAAAAGTTATCAAGGGTTACCGATATTATAAAATGATAAAGGAGCTTTTTCTTAGAAAGTAAAAGGGGGGGCCACTGCTCTAGGGAATAGCTATTCATACAAAAGAAAATTGATAGAATTTGTTTCAAGAAAAAAATTAGAGCTCAAAAAATGCTGCCAAAAAGCCATGCACCTAGTAAAATTTGGTCGTCATCATCATGAAAGTTAACTACGATATTTGTCTTGCAGGTAGATGAAGAAGAGAAAGAGCATGTAAAGATAAAAATTGAAAGAGCCTTTTCAGTTCTAAGATCCACACATGGTACCAGGATGATGTAACTAATGGGAAATCGAAGCACAATTTCATTCTGTCTTGCCTTTTTAATAACATTTTCTTGGTCCTCTTTTGATATTGCAAAATAATTGGTTGGCAGTTGTAATCTCTGTTTAAGGAGGAGTTTTGGAATTATAGTGTCTCCAGAACTCTCTCTCTCTCTCTCTCTCTCTCTCTCTATGAAATGAGTTCCTTCTTGATCACAAGCAACCTGACTATGAAGCATAATTGTTAGCTATAGTTGAAGCTCTAGAATTATCTTCGAGAGAGAAGATTTGTGATTTTATGGCATAGCTGTGATTTACTCAGATAAGTTTCTAGTGATTTGGTGCTCAAATAAAGATGCTGGGGGATTCTTATCTCTATATATGTTGTTTTTATTATGGCTGAATTTAGGGATTATGCTTTTAGGTTTTAGGTGTTTTATTCCTGAGTCAGAAGAGCATGGAATTCAAGCTGATCAGAAAAACATACCTCAAGTGTCGACTTCCCTAATAGTAACATAACACCCTTGAGTTTTGCTCTGAATAAGGGCTGCATGAGGACAATGCGACCTCCTAGTCTTGTTTTGTTTCATTTGTAAAAATTGGTTTACTGCAAACTGGTCTTTGTTTTTCTCACCTATATTTGTGGCGTATTAATGTTAATTTTACTTATATAAAAAAAATGTTGAAGGGAGAAATAAAAAAAAATATTTGAGTCAACCCGGGTTAACTCGCTAATCTTGTGATCATAAACATAAGATTGGGATAGAAAGAAAATTAAAAAAAAAAACATGAAGACAATTCCCAATTTATCAAATATAAAAAAAAAAATTGAAAAAAAAAGATAAAAAAAAAACAGCAAAGTCAAGTTTGTGTAACATCTTAAGCTGCTTTTAGGTTGAGTAACAATTCAAGTTTGTGTCAATAATACTAACAGGAGAACTCTTGTTAGGTTCGGTTCGGTTCTCCTATACATGTTAGGAACAGAACACTATCAATCATGTATTAATATTGTTTATCATTAACTATATTATTAAAATAAGATACATTCATTTTCAATTTAATTATTAAGATTCAATAAACATTACCAAACCTTTGAAGATCTGTATCCTTCGAGGTGAACAAAGGGACCACTCTCTTGACTCTAAAGTAGAAACGCTGTTTGCCTCACGTTTTCTACTCAAAATAGAATGGACCAGTGCCTGGACCGAAATGGACACATACTGCCCTGCAAGACGTCTTGTGTCCTTTCAGATTAATGTCAACAATCTCAGTTTTATAACACTTCAAGAAAACCGTTTCAGGCTATAACTATTAGTAAATAGTATTTTATCAGACTTATCTGTGAAATTCATCCTTGAATAGGATTGTTTTGGGCTCATTATCCTTGAATAATATCATTTTAGATTCTTTTATAAATATTATTATAAGAATGTAGGCTATATATTCTCAGGTTTAAATAGAGAGAAGGAGGATGATTTATCTCAACAATACTCAGGATCACCTCTCCACTACAAAATAAACATATCTCTTCACATAGAGATCTCTTCTCTATAAAACACGATCTTCATTTTCTTAATTTCTTACCTTTGTTTGTCACTCGAGAGTAACCAAACTCAAAAACTTATTTAAGCATCATATATAGTTTCTTTCATTCCACTAAAGACTTGTTTGTCAAGTATAACTCAAGCCCAGAACTCAACGAGGAAAAATCCAATTTTTGTATGAAGTTTTTCTACAACTATAACTTAGGTCCGGAACTCTCTTAGGGAAGATCTATTTTTGTGTGAATTTTTTCTATGACTTTATCATGGCAGTACTGTCTATGGGAACGTGAACAAAAAATTTCCCTTATGTGGTTGACGAGACTCTAGTACATAGAAGAGTAACTGATCTTTCTATAAAGACTCTAGTTCTCCTAGGTATCTAACAATTTTCAACAAGTGTAAGTACTTAACAATGTTAGTCTATCCATATAGAAACATCTTCATTCTCTTTAGTAAAACTCATAATAAAATCCAACTTAATGTTAAAGAATGAAATTAAAATAAATAAATAAAAATTATCCAAGTCAACCAAAGCTAACTTGTTGAACCTGAAACATGGGTCATAAAACTAAGATAATTTCATAAAAAACAAATAAAAATAATTAAAATATTAAAGGTTGAAATTGAAAAAAATAAAAACCAAAATCAATGAGATCAAGATATATAACTCCATAAAAAACAAATTGAAAAAAAAAAAAGGAATGATGTTTGCTGAAATTTTCCTTTTGTTAAATAAATCCACCGGGTCAATACTTTTGGGATAGTGTTGGGCATGCTCCATTGCAGGCCGAGCAGGTTTATAAATTTATTCCACAGTTTCCAAACTACAGTACAGTGAATAAAGAGGTGCTATACTGATTCTACAACATTATTACAAAATGGACAGTTCGCATCCTCCAACCTGATTTCATGTCTTCTACCTTAAAAAGCCTTAGTATCAAGTCTTCTATGAAGCAACAACCAGATAAAAACCTCAATTTTTGGAGGTGATTTTCCTGTCCAGATGATCTTAGAAGAGAGAAAGATTACGTGAGAGAAGAATTATGTCAATGACTGTTTTGGCTGACTTAGTAGAATAGTTACCATCTGCTTCACAATTCCACCTCCTTTTATCTGAAGCGGATTGCTTTAGATTGACCTCACAAATTATTATGCATGACTGATTAGCTTGTTCCAACTCACTGGTACTCAATATTTTCTTCCACTTTAGCTTCCAAGACCAACATCCCCTCCCAAATTCTCCCATTTCCGCAATCATGGCAGCCAGCTTTATAGACAGAGCAAACAGCTCAGGAAATTCTGATCTCAGTATAGTATTTCCTATCTAGCAATTAGTCTAGAACCTGACACCATTTCCATTTCCCACTATGAAGCAACAACTAGCGAGCAACTTTTTAGACATCGGACCCTCGGTAGCTATAATGGATTAAATCCCTTGCCATATAGCCGGAAGAGAGGCATGAAAAATAGGGATCCCATTCTGAAATTCAGGATTCTACTTCTTGATGATTACATCTTGTCATCCTCCATTATTTTGTTCTCCTAATCTCCACAACCAATTAAACAACATGGCTATGTTTTTGCCTTGCAATGAACTCCTAACCCTCCTTTACTCTTCTCTTTTACTACAGCATTCCTTTTCAGCTTGCATATTTTCCTTCCATCAGTGTTGACGCTCCCTCAAAAAACATATTTTAATTGACGTTATAGAATGCTTTACCTCCGTAGGCATTCGAAACACTGTCATGTGATATAATGGCAACCAATTCAAAACACTGACTTACCCGTCCTGTCATGCTGAGTAACCTCCCTTTCCATGAACATAATCTAGCCCGAATCCTTGATAAAATTGGTTTCTAGGTAGAAAGTCTTTTAGGATTTGCTCCCAAAGGAAGTCCTAGGTACCTAACAGGTAACCTGTCCCATCTTCTGAGAATAGAGCTAGCCATACCATATGTGTAATCATCATCTAGATTAACTCCATTCAACGAGCTCTTATGAAAATTAGCCCAGAGTCCTGATGCTAATTCAAACCATTTAAGGATGCACTTCATATATATGAATTAGCATGTTGTCATCATTTAGAATGAAAACAAGAGTGTTGGACATGAAACTAAGTTGTGCTCAGTTCAAGGATGCAGGAATTCACAGCAAGAAAATGCTCTTTGGTGTTAATGTCATCATGGGATCTGCCAAAAGTTCTTTTGTGTTGCTCTCAGCTCTTTTTCTGGACCGGTTTGGTAGGCGGCCTCTTCTGTTGTTGGGCTCAGCTGGAATGGCGTTGTCGTTGTCGTTTGACTTCTTCCAGTGTTATTTCTTTTTCTAACCAGCTTGATTATACAGGAGAAAGCTTTTTAAACCTTAAAGCTCCAATACTGACCCTTTGAAGCCGACACTTAGAGAACAAACTTGAGAGGAAAAAAAACTGCAGCGACTACTATCTGGAGTTGAATGTAGAGAGCTTTCATGTGTAATTCTTGAAATAAAATTACGAGATTTTCTAACAGTGGATGCTCGATGGAAGGATTTTTTATTCCTGTCTCCAAGTCTACACCAGAGCTTCCTAGACTTTCGCTTCCAAATAGCCTAAACATTCTTACTAATCTGCCACTGTTGAGAAATCATCAGATTACTAAGATCAGACATCTCTATTTCTGTAAGCTGAGTAACCTCTCCTTTCCCTTCAAGCTTTTGAATCTGATTCTGTACATCTAGAAGCTTTTTGTCTTGATTACCAAATACTGCATGATTCCAGATTCTGGATTTTTTTGCCATGAAACTCAACTTTCGTACTAGGTTGTACCTGCCTGGAAATGTTATACAACTTTCATTCTAGAATCCTTTAAGATCATTCAAAAATTGAGGGTGAGAAGTCCAGCAATTTATAAAGCGAAAAGGCCTCTACCCCTAGTTTTGTAATGATTGCCCAAGGACTAGTTGGCAATGATCAGATAGACCTCAATAGAACCGAATCAATGAGATGAAAATTGCTGGTGTACTGCCGGAGATGCAAAAGCCCGATCTATGCGACTCTTAGATTTGCCTCTAAATCAAGTAAATCGATGCCCCTGGAGAGGATATTCCATAAGATCACATTCGAAAATAAGATTTCTGAAAGCCCATGAACCTTGCCGGTTTAAGTACCCACTACTTGCTTCACTCGCACGAAGTGTTTCATTAAAATCTCCTACAAGGATCATGGGGAGGTCAAAAGTAGATTTCAGAATTTATTTCAGAATTTTTAAATCAAACCATAATGTCTTTCGGTCATATGTTGAATTGATGCATAAATTCCCACAACAGCACAATGGAAAGATGTTTTAACATACACACCAAAAATGGCTACCCATTGACCACCGTAATCTACCGATTATACCTGAAAATTCTCTTCATTCCACGTAGCTAAAACTTGATGTGGATAGACTTGTAATAATAAGTTATTTTGAGCAGGTGTGGGTCTGCCATAACTAGATGATAATCTGCTACAAACAAATTATATGGATGACTTAACAAATATATTTATGAACCAGTGGAACAGGTCTAGGTCCAAGAGGAGGTTTGGTTGTGTCATACTAGAATAACAGCTCAAAAAAATCATAACTTTTGATTCGACCATTAGATCGCGTTTAAATTTTTACAGAAGTTTGCAGATGTTGTTTTTCTTAAAGTAAATCTAAGAGACGCTTAAAGAAGCATGAAATCGCTACTTTGACTGTCAGATCTTTAGATTTTGAAAATCTCGCCCTAGGCTTCGGTTTTGGCAATTTTTATGAACCAGTGGAACAGGTCTAGGTCCAAGAGGAGGTTTGGTTGTGTCATACTAGAATAACAACTCAAAAAAATCATAACTTTTGATTCCACTATTAGATCGCGTTCAAATTTTTACAGAAGTTTCCAGATGTTGTTTTTCTTAAAGTAAATCTAAGAGACGCTCAAAGAAGCATGAAATCGCTACTTTGACTGTTAGATCTTTAGATTTTGAAAATCTCGCCCTAGGCTTTGGTTTTGGTAATTTTTGTAATTTTCCTTGTTATTTACGGATTTCATTCTTTTTTTCTTTGTAATTTTGAATTTTTATTTTGTTTTCTAGTTGAGATAGAGTTTCTGACCTATTTAAGGCTTTATAAATCTCCTAAAGAGGAGGACTGGAGGATTGTTATTCCAGAGAAAATAAAACCTACAAACTTGGGGTTCACGTCTGCAGTTTTTTTCGCTCAATAAAATTCCCTTGTTCTTTCTTTGTTTGTTATTGTCTTTAGCTTTCACCTGAATCAAAACTCCCCCTGATTTTGATTGGGGAAATGGGTTTTGTATTTATTGTAGTTAATATGTTCTTAAATATTGGTATATTTTATCCTTTGCAAAAAAACAATGATGCTTCTACAACTCAAATTATTTTTTAAAAGGTGGTTCATTTGTATGAGTTATTGAACATCATTACTTTTGATTGAGATAACAAGTTTTTTAGTCATTTTTGGTAAATATTTTGAAGGACATGTGATAGATGTACTGAAAAACATTCATTAGCTTTTGTGGAAAAAAAAAGTAGTATTATTTGTGATTTAAGAGACAATGGGAGTACCATACCGTTGGATGTGGGCGCTTTCTGGAAATAGTTGGAAGAGAAAGACAAAATACCCAGTGGAAGATTTGTGCGCCACACATTTCCGTGTAATATATATATATATATATATATATATAAAGTGCATGATTGAGATGACAAAACCACTCTATATCTTAAGCAAGAACCATTCGGTTTTTCTCTGTCTCAATTCATGGATATCATTGAAAATATTGGAGAGTACCAAAATTACTGGGAAACTAGCTTGTTTTGGAACGAAGAGCTTAATTATAGGTACCCCTTCATATATACTTTCTTTTGGTGCCCAAATTTTTATTTTACTATATAATTTATGCTGCTTAACCATGTCCAAAGCTTTTACGTATAAAAGTGCTTTAATTTCGAGACAGTTGGGCAACGAATCAGCAATCTAATCTCGGGTACTATGCTTCAAGTTTGCCGGAGGGAACTGCTTCACCAATAAGAACTAAAAATATTGCTTTGGAGACGAACAAGAGGAAGGAGCTCAATGACAAGCTCTTGGCACTTAGAGAAGCAGTCCCCAAAATCAGCAAGGTAACCCAGAATTTTATTTATTTATTTATTTATTTATTTTGTTACAGGTAGTCTCGAACTTGATATCTTTTCATGGAAGGAAGACATGAATGCTGGTTGAGTGATATGCTTATCGGCAACCACTAACAAATTAATACATGCGATACACAGATAATTCTAAATTTAATGCTACATTAATTAATTAATTAATAATGTTAATGTTTGTAATTTGTTTTGTTTTGGATTTGAATTTGAATTGTTTTTTTTTTCATTTTTTTGTTGACCAAATTTAGTTGGACAAGGCTTCCATAATCAAAGATGCTATTGGGTACATCCAAGACTTGCAAGAACAAGAGAGGATACTCCAAGCGGAGATAAGGGAGCATGAATCCAAAAGATTGAAGAAACATCCTGATTCTGGCTTTGAGCAAGAGCTACCAGACTTGTTAAGATCCAAGAGAACAAGATATGACAAAATTTATCATCACAGTTTGGGCAGAAGTACTTGTCCAATTCAAGTTCATGAAGTGAGTTACTCTCTGCCTGTACGTAAAACATGCCACTGTGTATCTCAAATGATTAATATGTTACTTATGATGAGTCTGGTGATGTTTTTCAGCTTGCTATTACGTCTATGGGAGAGAATACATTGTTAGTGAGCTTAGCATGTAATAAAACAACAGACGCAATGACTAGGATCTGTGAGGTTTTTGAATCTTTGAAGCTAAAAATTATCACAGCAAATGCCACAGTTCTCTCAGGGATGATAAAGAAGACAGTCGTGATAGAGGTCAGGCTCCCTTCTCTTTCCTTGATCTCTCCAAGTCACACAAATGTAAAACCAAAAATATGAAATGGTTGTACGGATATAAAAGTGCATAAGAAGAGCTATATTTTAGAAAGTAAAACGGGTTCAGTGATTTATTAAAAGAAAATATTGATGGAATTTGTTCCATAAAAAAAATTTCAATCTTAGCACAAGAAATTTGATCGGGAAAGTTGACAGCAGCTCGTGTCTTGCAGGTCGATGAAGAAGAGAAAGAGCATCTGAAGATAAAAATTGAAAGAGCTGTTTCAGCTCTTAGATCCCCACATACAGTCCAGTGATGGGAAATTGAAGCACAATTTCTCTATTTCCATCACGGCTTTAGGAGATCAAATCCAAATAAATTGTAACCATATTAAAAAAATTTCCTCAATCCTCTTATGGGACACCATATATCATAAATGTAAAAGCAACCCTGTAGTGCAATTATTGTTTAATTTCTCTCTGTATGCCAAAGTAAAATGAACGAGAGTGTGTCTAAAACTCCTTGTTATTAAATATGATGTGCAATATTTTTTTCAAAAGTTTTTTGACGGCTGAATATATCTATCAACATACCAGCTTTCATGTATAAAGATTAAATTCACATTTTTTGTCAAGCCAAAACGGACTATCTATAAACAGTAAATTATATTAAAAAAATATATCCCAAAGGTGATTTAAACCTAATTACGTTTATCTATTGGCATAATATTAAAACAGTTTTTTTTTAATTATCGTAAGTGTCCGAGCCAACTCACACATAACTCGATTAATAAAAAATCTCAAATTCTTAATTTTTAAAAAACAAATCTAAAACGATTTTATATATATATATATATATATATATATATATATATATATATATATATATATATATATATACAAAGTCATCAAATTTATATATTGTCACTACTTGTTATTTATGAGTATAGAGCCTTATAAGATACTACAAGTGTCTATTGAGATTCAAAAAATCATCTACTGATATATATAATTTAATTTAGTTTAGTTTTTTAATATTGACATTAAATGTCTAATATAGGAGTACTGTTGAATTTTATAAAATGATTTAATATTATTTATCAAAAAACGTATTTTTTTTAATTGTATTAATACACTGGTTGTACCATTTTAAGGTTTTTATATTTTCATAAGAATTATAATTTATTGTTATTTTAAGGGTTGTTAGTTTTTTTATCCAACAATTAAATATGCTTGAACTTATTACGATTATAATTCTTTCGAGATGCTGTAGCAATCACTCTCTCTTTGACCTTATCAATTAACCAGCTACCCTATGCATAGCTCCCTACATATGGGTGATTTTTAGTATGTTGTTATATATTTATGTTATTTCCAAATTATTATAAACAAAAAATGTAAGAGAATTAGGACTAATGTTTTTCTATAATAAAACTTTGCATGATTAAAGTGTCGTTTGGAATTTTATAAAAAATTAATTTGTAATATATATTTTTTATACTAATATTAAAAATAAATTTTAAAAAATAAAAATAATATTATTTTAATATATTTTAAAAAATAATCATTATAAAATATCAATCTTTCCATAGCTGACCCGATTCGTCAGCATTTCTAGTAAATAGTGCGTTATAAGAAATGAATAATAATTTTATAATATCATGTATTGGACAGAAGTCATTATTATTTTGAGTAGGAGTAGCCGCTGGCCCGCTGCATGCTCGAGTCAATTCATTTAGTAGCCGCTGCCGCTGGCTCCTACGTTTGATCATCCAGCACGAGTCAAATCAAGGAAGTATTACTCTTAATATTTAGAGGTATACTTAACTGGTTAGATTTTAGATTTGTTCTCAAAAAAATCATCAATTTAAGTCTCACAAACCTCAGAGCTACTAGAGGTTTATATGGTCATTAACTTCAGGACCGGTAGAATTAGTCGAGGTGCTCGCAAGTTGGCCCGGACACCAACGTTAATAAAAAAAAATGGAAGTATCACTCTCAATCCTGAGCATCCTGAGAAATAGTTTAATGGCTCAGGTTTTAAGTTTGTTTTTTAATAATCACGAGTTCGAGTCCTTTCAGGATTATTGGAGGCTTATATGGTTATTAACTTCAGGGGCCGTGAGATTAGTCGAGTTATGTGCAAGTTATCCCAGACACCAATATATATATATATAATTGGGAAAATTAAAATAATTAAAATAATTGGGAAAATCATGATGAACCATTCGACCCACCGGGTCAACCTGGAACCCGGGTGATTCGGCAAAACCCAGTAGAAACCCGTTTTTATTTTTTAAAATGTGTTTTTTCTCTTAGTTAAAGGTCTCTCTTTTTTCATATTTTTCAATTAGGTGTTAACCCATTTCAAGGTTTACTATATAAATACTAGAAGAATGTTTTATTTTTTCAATGTGAGATTTGAAGACCTTTAGTAAATATGCTCTATGTTCACAAGAAAAAAATTAAGTTTTTTCAATATGGGATAAAAAATCTTTTTGGTTTAAATACTTCAACTTAAAAGGATAAGATAATATTTTTTCAATATGGAATAAAAAACCTTTTGAAATAATCATTTAAACTTCATTATTTATATCATGTATAACTTATATTCACATGGATTGTTTCTTAATTTTTTCATATGAAGGCCTCGTTTGTTTGACAGAAAGTGGTTTTCTGGAAACCACTTTCTAAACTTTCATGCGTTTGTTTGTCATTAGAAAAGTTGGTCAACAGAAAACACTTTTCAGTCAAAGAAAAATTTGACTTGATTTCCAGGAAAGTGTTTTCCTTTTATTTTGGGCGAAAAACACTTTATGAAAGTTGTGAAATAATTAGAAATATCATATTATTTGCTGATTATATCAAATTTGGTCCTCAAACTTTTGATTGCTATATATATTTTGTTTTGAATTTTTTTTTCAATTTCATCCCTTAGAATTTGATTTTTATATTAACTTTAGTCCTCATTTTTTTAATTGTTATTTGCTTTTCCCTTATCATTTTTTAATTGAAATTTTTTATCTATCAAATTCGGTCCTCATTCTTTTGATTGTTACTTATTTTATTTGAGATAATTTATGAAATTGTAATTATTATTATTTTAATTTCTTCATCTTTGAATTTTTTTTATTTGTTAAATTTGATCTCTATTATTTTGATTATTATTTATTTTATTTGAGATAATTTATGAAATTATATTTTTTTTCAATTTTATTCCCATTCAACTTTTTAATTTGTAAGATTTGTTCCTCATTATTTTAATAAACTTGGAAAAAATAAAACATTAATAAGTTATTTTTCAGCTCATTTTCCATGACATAACCAAACACTGGAAAGTGTTTTCCAACTTATTTTTCATTACACTACCAAACATCGGAAAATAATTCACTTTCCTAGAATTCACTTTCCAAAATAAAACTACTTTCCAGCAAACAAACAGGGCCGAAATATTAAAACTTCAAATATTTTTTTTAATTTTTCTGGGTTGATTCGGGTTGACCTAGGTCAACCCGTGTAACACAGGACCCGACCCCTTGGCCGGGTCAACTCCCAAGTCAGGTTTGATAACTATGTGTTCATCTACTCTAGCTAATCAAATATCTGATCCTCAGTCTCTAAAATTTTTATTTTTTTGTCCTGATCACTTAATTTTATTTATTTTTAATTACATCTTTTCAAAATAGTTTTTTTTTTTCATTTTTATCTTTTATTTATTGTAATTAAATATTCTTACGTTGAATCAAAGACCAATTTTATGTTGTTCTTAATATTAAAATTAAAAATTCAATGATTAAAATTGATATTTTAAAAAAGTTCAATTTTTTCACACATTTATTTTCTAAGGATGCAAAAATGTTTGGTTTGATCCCTCAAGTTTTACTTGATATTTTAAAAAATTTCAGTTTTTTTAACACATTTAATTTCTAAGGGCACAAAAATGTTCGGTTTGATCCCTCAAGTTTTACTTTCTCATATTCAATCCTTCTTCTTTGGCCTTTTTATATTGTGGTTTGTGAGGTTTTTTTTTTTTTTACATTGCAGTTCTCGAATGTTTAGAGAAAAGAGAGAGTTGATAGAAAAATAAAAATAAAAAGAGAAGAAGAAAGTTCTTATATGACCAAATCTTGGCCATTTTAAAACTCTTTGTGTCACCGGTCTTCTATATAATGTTATGCTTCATTTTTCATTTAATATAATAGTAGTGCTCTGCCTCAATTACTGATGCGTAGACTTTATATATAGTTGATATTTGAAAACTAGTCAAATGATTTATTATTTAAATGATGCCAATGCTTTGAAGTTAATTATGATTATGCAGATCATATAATTATTATATATGTGCCCTTCTTTAAGAAAAACATATATCAAATTTGAGCCTTTTTTTTAATTAGAAGAATGCAATTACTAATTAAGAACATAGTTGCATAAATTAAAAAAAAAAGTTGAATAAAAGGTGAATTCATTATTCACTTACCTATAAAGCATTGTTAAAACAGTGTTTTGATATTTTATAGTAATTTATTTATTATTTGAATGGTTTATGGGTTTTTAAACTAATTAGAGAGTGTTTTAAGCTTTAAATGTGTTTATTAAGATTTTTAGGATGATTTTAAATTTCAAATACTTGGGTTCTAGTTTTTTGGTCACTGAAAGTGAATGGAAAATATAAAAAGAGATGATACATTGTTTGCTAAGATAGAAGTACATCTTTTAAAATAAAATTAAAACACAATTGCATTATCCAATCTTAAAAAAAAATAAAAAATAATAAGAAAAGCTAGTTGCATAAGCATAGCATTCAAGTTCTATTTGACACTAGGCTTTTCCTTATAGGCTAAAGAGATTATTTGAATTTTTTTTAAATTTTTTTTCATCTCAAATTTTAGATAAATAAATTGTTTTCGCATGGTTTGTTTATACCAAAAAATCAATCACATATACTTAGTTACTATAATTAACCTTGAAAATAAATAAAATAAAACATATAAAATAAAAAGGATAGTTAAGATAAAATACTTGCATGTATATCTTTCTTTTATCTATTATAAAAAAATATCAACTCCTCTCTTCGATCTTTAATCAACAGTAACAACTCTTGTTTAATTTATTAGACGTTTTTATATTTTTCAATCTATTTTGTTTAAACAAATACATTATATTTTTATTTCTTAATTAAAATTTTATTATGATTGAAAATGTGTGTATAATGTTGTTGCCTTCAACTTTTACGTTAAAAATTAACTCGAAACTCTACCCACTATATATATACCATCATAATTATGTAACATTTTCATATTAACCTTATTATCTTTACCAATTTTGCAATTAAACCTTCAAAATTCAAATTACACCCAAAAAAAGAAGAAAAAAACTATTACTTTTTATTTTTTTTTTCTGATGAAAGCAAACTTTTACCGATATCTCAACGGAAGAGAATCAAGTGGCAGTTGGCTTTGTTATAAATTTGGGGTCCCTCTATTTGAAACTTGTGGCAGTAAGGACATAACTTTGGTTGAAACCAGTGCTGTGCAGACCTTTACATGACATTGGCCAGACCGAAAATTGAACACGACTTACGATGGCGAAGTCAAGAAAATGACCCATGATAGTGAAGTCCTCTATAGTTCTTTATTTCAATTATTGCTGTGTTACAACAGTTCCCAATTACACTTGGACTCTTGGTTTGTTAATTAGGTCTGATATTGCTTCGCGGGAATGATTATAAAAGCATTCTATGGTGAGTACAAATTTCCTAATTCTTCAAGTACTGATTATTTTTTTCTTGAATTTGAAATGTTGTAACTTTGTCATATACGAACATCTTAGTGTTTAAAATCTTTGGAGGACATGAGTTCTTTAATACATGAGAGAACTATCATGATAGAAAATTAATTTACACCATGGATTTTATAATGAAATCATGTGGTTAATGAGTGTCTCATTAGGGATTTCAGATCCAATGATAATGCAGTCAATGATTTAAATATTAACGGATAGACCGATAAAATATTAGTGTCACTGATAAAAATAAATATCAACCATTTTTTGTCAGTCTATCCTTCATGTCAAAGAACCATCTCAACCCAATAGTTTAAGCTGTTAAGTGAGGTCCCAGAATATGATTTATATTATTCTCTAACACACTCCCTCAAGTGAAAGCCCTTTGGGCTTGAAACTTGCACAGGGCCACATTACCTTGTGTTTAATTTTTATCAAATAAATGGGGATGATGAGATTCGAACTCGTGACCGCTTGGTCATCAAGGCTCTGATACCATGTTAAAGAACCATCTCAACCCAATAGCTTTAAGCTGTTAGGTGAGGTTCCAGAATATGATTTATATTATTCTCTAACACTTCAGTAAATATTACTGACGGTTCATTAACAGAGTACCCATCAATAATATATTGTGTCTCACTAACGGATTGAATAATGGACTCACTAACAAATATATTATATATATCGAAACGATTCATAGCTCTATGTAATTCTCTTCAATAAATAATAATTTTAAGTTAATAAGTTAACTTTCTGGTTAAGATTTTTATAAATAAAATTATATTGTGGGTTTGGCGAACATGTCAGACCTAAAAAACTTGGACTTGGCAGTAAGCCAAGTCCAAGGTAACGTGAGTCTGGCGAACATGTCAGACATAAAAAACTTGTACTTGGCGGTCTGTCAAGTCTAAGGTATGTCAAGTCTAAGTTAACGTGGGTCTGGTGAACATGTGATACCCAATGTATTAGGGCTTGACAATTAGCCAAGTTCAAGGTAACGTGAGTCTAGCAAGCATGCCAGACTCAAAGAATTTGGATTTAGCAGATAGTCAAGTCCAAGATAATGTGAGTTTCGCAAGGATGCCAAACCCAAGGAACTTTGACTTGGCTGAACTTGGACTTGGCAGTCAGTCAAGTCCAAAGTAACGTAGGTTTGCAAATTCGCCAAACCCAAAATATTTGGGCTTAGTAGTTAGTCAACCCAAGGTAACGTGAGTCTGACAAACATATCACACCCAAAGAACTTGGACATTATCAAGTTCTAAGGCTATATATGCTTGATTCTAGACAATCCTCTACAATAAAAGTATTAAAGACATGATAAACCGTTATGTCTATACTCATAGGTATCATTGAAAGCAGAGGACTTTCCAGTTCTTTTTTTTATCTAAAAACAACAAGGTTCATGTGTATAAATATCTTCGAACAATCCAAGTAAAATGTCAAAACTTTTCATCTTTTAAGATAAAGATATATAGATTTCATAATATTAATCAACTTAAAACTTAGGAACAAAGATATTTGTTCCTTGAATTTAAGGTTCTTTTAAGTCATTTATTGTTATAAGTCATTTAATATTTTTTCCATAAATATACTGACTTTATCATTGGAGGGTCTTTAATTTACTCCGATTGGTACTCAAACTTCTATCATAAGCCTGAAGTTTTTTATATTAAGAAGAAGAAATCCAAGCACTTAAACATATTGATTAACTATTGCCCCAAACACTAAATAACTCTTTATTTATATATCTTAGATTATAAGATATCATAATAAGTAATTGCTATTCTTTTTAAATTCAAAATCCTAGGTCACTATTTGATGGTCCAATATAATTTTATTTATAAAATTCTTAATTTATTTAAGAGCAAACTATCTAACTACTTGTTGGAAATGAAACTTTATAGAAAACATGGGGCAAACCTTTTTTTATTATTATTAAATAAGTTATGTGCAAAACATTGCATGCTCCGTAAAACATTTCATGAATCATTTCCACGTAATATATATATATATATATATATATATATATATATATATATATATATATATATATATAAAAGATGTGTTTATTAACACTTATTTTGTCAAAAGTCTTTCTGTTGGTCGTGTCAGCCTGCTGTAGGAGAAGTTACACGTGTCAGTTGTCAGTCTTTCTGTTTGTCATTTTCAAGAACAATAATCTGTAGTCATTAGTCAAGAATGCGTGCGCTTAGCATAGTACATAATTTAATGCTGTCTAGTAAGATGTTCGGTCCCATTCAAACATAACGAGTGTGATTGATTTTTCGTTTAAAATCTGTTTTAAGATTTTTTAACTTTAAATTAATTCTTTATTATTTTAATATGTTGATATTAAAAATAATATTATTTTAAAATAAAAAATATTTAAAAAAACAACTATAAGTACCAATATATCATTATAGGGGTGATTTTCAGCAATCTAGCTGAAATTATGTAAATTTAGTAGTCTTCTGTTTCTCATATGTTGACTGAAGAGAGTGACATATTTGATGCTTAATTGCCAAAGGTTTCAATATGCAGGGCCCCAAATTTATAATTTGCCACGTGTATGATCCTCCTCGGGAAGGCACCAGGCGCCCCAGTATTAGTTAGTTTTTGCTTTAATTATTAGGACCACGAGGAGGAAAGATGACTCATGCCCATAACTATCTATTGTGGAAATACATTAGTCTATTGTGTATTTTTCTTTTTTGCTTTAATGATTAAAATAAAATTTGATAACTATAAAATAAATTATAAATAGGTAAATGATATAGTATAACTATACAAATTTTACTTGTATACCCTCTTTTATTTTTATCCAAATTTACACTCAATCCTTTTTTATGATGATCAGAGTAATTGGTCCGTGCTCGGCTCCGGCCCAGTACTAAATTTTCTAAGACATGAAAAATAGTGCTGCATTGCTAATTTATTTTTTATTTTTAAGTAAATTTTGATTATTAACTTGAAATTTAATGTTTTTTTCTCAAATTTTCATGTTAAATCAATAACTCATGTTATAAACCCGATTGGACTTGAAAAAAGAAAACGCATTGATTTCAAAAGTTTCTAACTAAAAGAGATTTTTTCTAACTCAAAAAAATTTCACTGCTCATTAATTTCTCATGCAAATCCATTATTTATGTGCCACTTTTTTAACTTAGCTTGCAAGTTGATTATTGAGTATTTCCTAACAAATCCTAGAAAAAGGTGACTTGAATACTTTAAAAAAAAAATCAATCTCTCAGATAAAATAATATTGAGCCATTGAAACCAAGGAGAAAGTTAGGACCTGAAGAAAAAATTATATTCAAAGCATACTCTACATTCAAATAAATTAAAGAATCTAATTCGGATTTTTCCCAAATCAACCTGTCAAATTATGTAATAATAAAGATTAAAAATAAGGAGGGGAGGCCTGACCGGATAGTGGGAAGAGGAGAAAGAAGATGGCCAAAACAGACCAAAGGGAGAATAAAAAAAGAAGGGGAAGCTCAACTGAAGAGGAAGGGCCTCACCGTGGAGGAGAGAAGAGAGGAATGAAGAAGAAAAATAAAAGGAGAAGCCCAACCACATAGGAAGGGCCCAAACGAAGAGGAACAAAAAAGAAAGAGAGAAAAGCCCAACCAAAGACAGAGAACAGAAGCCTCGCTAGACAACCTTAACCAAACAAGCCCAACGGGCCAGTAAAGGAAAAAAGAGAAAGAAGGAGAAAAAACATAGAAAAGCCCAAGCTGAAAAGCCCAACCAAACAAGCCCAACCAGACAGCAAAGGACAAAATCCATGTGATCTCTCAAGGTATATAAATACTCAAGAACACCACCGGGCATGAAAAAAACTAAACAACGAATCATAACACACGTACAATCTCCTCTTTCTTTACATTATATTTCTCTCCGTAATTTGCAAACTTGATCATCAAAATCCTCTATTCTACCTAAAAAAAATTGTTTTGTAAGAGTTTAAAAAAGCTGTGGAATATATGAAAAACCCAGAGAAGAACGGAACCTGGGTTTAGTGTCAAAGGAAGAGGACACCGCTTGAGATTGAAAAACAGATGTAAATGAAAAATCAAATAAGATAAAAATCATAATCCACAGACGTAACGGAAAGGAATTGAAAAAAAAAAAAAAAAAAAACCTCAAGCATATCTATAGCCAAATTGTCTTTGACGCCTTCCCCTTTTGCTTACCGTGCTATGGTTCTTTCTCTCTGGTTTTTTTCTACTGGTATATTCATCGAAATTGTTTCTTTTACCCTTCTATTGCCTTCGGGCTTCTTCTGCACTCCCATCATGCTTTGTATTGCTTGGTTGCAATTTCACGTTCAGCGATAGGCCTAACTGCCTTTCCAATTGAGGACAGCCTTTGTGTGCACTTCTGCCTCCAAACAACACAAACCAACCAGTGGTAGAAATAGAGGGAAAAAAAAAAGAGAGACAAATAAAGAGCAAATAACACAGTAGAAACTCGAGACTGCCCTGGCATGGAAGAAAAGGAAAAAAAAAATGACAAGAGAGGTCTGGCAGCAAGAGAAAAGGAAAAAACAATGACAAAAAATATGGCAAAGTTTTAAAAAAAATCATCATAAAAATATCTTTTTTTAAAAAAACCAATTTTAACATAAAACCAAAAAAAAATCATTTTGCATGTTTTTTCAGCATTATAAAAACTATGTCTTTGGAATTTGTTAAAAACAAAAAATATATTTTGTTCCATGTATTTTTAGACTTCACGACAAGTTTATTTGTCCTATGGATCTTGGGTCTACAAATACAAAAATATAAAAAACTCATGTTTTTTTTTTAAATAATAATAATAAAAAATAACAACAACAGCAACAACAAAAATAATAAATAAATAATAGTAAAAAATTTCTCTATTTACAAGATTTATTTTAACAAAAGGGCTAAAGTCTATTTTTTCCATCATCCAAAACCATTTCTCATTATTCATGTGGATTCAACGCCCTTTTTCAATAATTCAATGCTTGTATTCTATCGCGTGTCAAATTTTTCCTTTAGCAATAAAAAATTTTGAACATATTGACTTTTCCAACATGTTTTTTCACATAAAACAAATTCCTAAATATAAATAAAAAGTTTATGCATATCTCTAATTAAGTAAATCAAGAATCATATATATAAATAAATAAAAAAAATCATTAAAGATAACTAAAAACAAAAATTAAAAAATTAAGAAATTAATATATAGATATATCAAGATATTTAATTTCACAACATATATCATTTACTTGGTTGTATTTAATGAATTTGATTACTAAAATTACTTTTTATTAAACTAAATGATAATAAAAATGACGCATAAAATTTCTTGAAAAAAATTAAACAAAAAAAAACTAGTATGCAGGGTTGCACATATTAGAAATATTATTCAAAAATAAATATTTTTTTATTTTCTTAAAAAAATTCATATATATATAATATAAAAAACAATATAGATGAATCATTATAACATGTTTAAAAATTAAATACATACAACATAATTTAAAAATAATTGCTATTTAAAAAGACTAAATAAGCCAAAAAAAAAAATCATTGAGAAAGGATATTAATTGAAATATAAGTTAAAGATTATTTCAAGAAAAAGATATATATATATATATGGGGTAATAATTTAAAACAAATAAAAAAAAAGAAAGAGACAAAATGTTATTGGGCTTGGTAAGTTAGGCTAAGCGCTTGGCCTATTAGAGCACGCTGATGCGCGCAAGCTTTTTTTTTTAAAAAAAAGCTATTGGGATTGATGGCATGTTATCCGTCCTGATTTTTTTAGAAAAAAAAATATAACAAGCAATGCAGGTTTGAAATTCTCTAGATTCCAACCACTGTAGTGGTTGAAAAATCAAAGCTCTTGTTTTTTTTTTAGTTTAGAAAACTATTTTTCAACTTGTTTGTTTTTCTATCAGATATCTAGAAAAGACCCTAAACATCTTGATAAACTCATAAATGTCCGTAAAAAACCTTAAAAACTGCACAAAAACCCAAAATCAACCTGAAATAAAAAATCTTCTCGAGCTTATATTTAGGTTTTTTTTGGAAGTTTAAAGGTTTAAAAACACCTAAGTTGAACCCACCCTCTCACTAAATGGAACTCGTTGGTATCAAGATCGATAATCTTAATGATCAGAATCATTGTCAACCTGCGAGTCACTCTCTCTCTTCTCTAAGGATGAAATTAAAAAAATTAAACTTGATAGACCTACGAATCAAGTCAACTAGTCAAACTTGTGAATAGATCCATAGACTTTTATAAGGTTTAATGACATAATTTTTCTCTGAAATTATTTTTTTAACTATATGAGAAAAAATAGATGATAAAAAAGTTAAATTCAATTAAAAAAACACCCTACCAAACTTGTAAATTAGACCAACCCAAGTTACCCTAGCAAACCATAGTAACCTTATAGAAAGGTAAAATAAATTAGTTAAAGACCATTGACGCTGTGTTATTTCGGCTAGAGGAAGCAATCTGACCTGGCTAAGCATATATAGTTAAAGACAAATTAAGATAACAAAATTGACTTCTTAATTAATTCTGAGATCTCACCAGGATCTTCAACTTTGACAATGAACAAGGGAATGTTGGATTTCAATTTGGATATACATAAAATGTTTAAGGAGGTTGAAATACTGCTTGAATTGTTTACGCGTGGTCTTCTTCCTCTCTTGAACTGTAGTGCCCCGTTCTTTCAGCTGGTTTCCATGCTCCGACAACAACGTAAATAAGACCACACCGTCCATCACCAGTTGACCCCATTAAATGATGTTGTTGGTTCAAACCAATCTTCCTTTTTCTTTCAAAGCTGTAAAAATTCCATGAAGCTTCGTATCTCCTCTCGTTATGCATATGGAGAGCTACCAACAAATCTCCACTTCACTCTTGCAATTTTGAAAGTGCTTGCTTTTATGGCGGTTAGTCATGTGCTAGCTTCGCAACCCACCACCCAAATCCTACCATAACTTACATTGCAATTTGAGAACAGTGAAGAACTCTTAAGTCCACCAGATGAAACTCAAAAACAAATATTTTCAACTTTATTATTATAAGGATTATATCTAGACATAATTCGGGTAAACATTTCCTTGACAATAATAGTTCATTTAACTAAAGTTCACTTAATAATTAAAAGAATTTTTTTGGAAGAAAATAAATAAAATTTTGAATTCATATTCAATGGATAAAAAATTATTTGACATGTAAAATAATAGAAGTTTTTTTTTATTTCTCCTTGGACTGAGTAAACCTGTGCTAATTGCGGGAATCAACCTAAGCATGTGCACCCGATTAGCCTATAATCGCAGCTAGCCTTCAGATTTGTCTCCATTGGCTAGTGTGTAGAAATTAAATTTTCCGTCCATTCAAAGCACTTTGCTCCTGAAATGGGCATATCTGAACACAAGCGTTCACATCTCTTAGTAAAAGCATCATTATCATTTATCAAGTTTGAAAAGTTTCTGTCTTTTTTAGGTTAGTCAAGAAAGTTCTTGCGGGTTTCCATGTTCCTGCAACAATGTGCAACAATGTGCAACAATGTGAATAGGACAATTTTCTTTCGATACCATACCGTGCAAATCTTGTAAGTTATGTTTAAGAGGGTGGTTGTTGTTGTTTTTTAAAGTATTTTTTATTTTGAAATGCATTAAAATAATTTTTTTATTTTTTAAAGATTGTTTTTAAAATTAGTGTATCAAAATAATTCAAAATATAAAAAAAATTAATTTTTAATAAAAATAAATATTTTGATTTTTTTAGAAATCCAGGTTGGCCTGTATTTTCAAATGTTATATGAGAAAGAAGTTTTCCACCCTATACCTGAATATTATTGTATCAAGTATTTTTGCATGCTTCCATGCGTGCCTTCCTGGATATATAGAAGTTCCTCCACGCCTACCTTTATAAGGATAAATAGAGACGCGTATGTATGAAAGCCGATGGTAATTGACTTCCGTGCCATAGAGCCTCTTATTTCGCCCCATGACTCCAGGTGACAGCTATCTGCAGGTCTTCGCTTCACTTGGCCTTTTCGAAAGGGCTTGGTACGTCGGATTTTTAGAGTTTTGTAAAAAATTGTTTGTTTAGAGTGTTTTTTTTATTTAAAAATATATTAAAATAATATTTTTTATTTTTTAAAATTTAATTTTAATATTGACACATTAAAACTATCTAAAAATATAAAAAATATAATTTAAAGTGAATATTAAAAAAAAAACATTTTTAAAATGAAAAAATAAAAATAACGGGGATATTAGATTTGGTCGGTCATGTAAAAGCTTTTTAAACTGATCTAATGCCAGCTTGAAAATCCTAACAAAATCCTATCATAGTTTAATTGCTGTTTAACCTGATTCCACTCACTGCCATCCTACCATCATTTTGTTTCTATAAACAAAAGTGAGTAACAATGAACCATCTAGGTGGTGGCCCAGTGATAAGAGTCTGGGACTAAGAGGTTTGTTTTTTCTGTGATCTCAGGTTCGAGCCCCCACTAGAGGCTTACATGGTCGTTAACTTCAGGGTCCGTGAGATTAGTCGAGGTGCACACAAGTTGGCTCGGACACCCAAGTTAAACTAAAAAAAAAAAAAAAAGTGAGTAACAATGCTAATGCTAGATGTAACATCTTTTTTTAGATTTATATCTTTTTTCTTTCTTTTTTACACAAGTTTTTTACAATAATATTAACTATAAAAACCCGAATTCACCCGGTTTCACATGGCAGATGGATTTTCAGATGGGTATCATGAAAAAACAAAAAATCTCTGAAGGCCTCGTGACGAGAGACCCACCACAATACAGGACACCGAGTCAAGTCAAAGAGGCATCTCTCTCTTTCAAAAATAGCAGAGTCCTGGCCCTCCTGGGGCCATAATTCTCCCATGGGTACGGTACCACATCAGCATGGCTGGACGGAATGGACAGAAGCCGCGCAGCATCTAATTAAATCTTGGATTCTTTATACTCTCATGTTTCCATAAAAGAACGGTGGGTTCTATTCTAATTCTTTTTTTCTAATTTCATTTTTATCATAGACTAAGTCTTTCAATTTGAATTTAATTATTTAGATTTAATGAATATAATCCACAATTGATGATTAATACGGGTCCTAGTTTTGTTTCGTTTGGAAACAATTGTGAGTGAAATATCTCATTTCGGCTAAAGGTGAGAGGAACAAAATGCTTGTATTATAAAAAATGAGTGTTCGTGAACCATCTAGGTGGTAGGCCAGTGGTAAGAGTTTGGGACTAAGAGGTTTGTTTTTTTTGTGATTTCAGGTTCGAGCCTTGTGGTTGTTCATATGATGGCCACTGAAGGCTTATATGGTCGTTAACTTCAAGGCTCGTAGGATTAGTCGAGGTGTGCGCAAGCTGATCCGAACACTCACGTTAAACTAAAAAAAAAAAAGAATTCGTGACTCAATAGTTTAGGTTATTTGAACCGGAAATGATAGCCATTATTACATATAATCTTTGTGCATGTGCAAACCTCAAACTTATCCATCTCCTTGAATACAAACAGCAATCTTGAAGATGAAGAAATGGATCATAAAGAAAAAGACCACATGGTGTTCAGCACCATGCTTTAAGAATCAACAGCTGGAAAAGTAAAGTAAACGATGATGATGATGTCAACATGGTGAGGTAAAATGGATGACGTCTGTAGTAAAGGTAATTCATGACATCACAGAAAGGAACAAGCATAATTCTTATTAAAAAAGCGTCCTCATTCAAAGATGAAATTTAAGAACAACTTTATTCCTTGACGGGAAAAAAAGTTGCATATATAGTTTTAAAAGCTTAATCTATCAAGATTTTAAAATATTTATATTATTTTTTAATATATTTTTTTAAATAAAAATCTTTAGAGTTTGAAATTTACACATGTTTATATTATATTATGCGTAATTTTTATCATATAAATAGGGATGACGGGATTCGAACTCGTGACCGCTTGGTCATCAAGGTTCTGATACCGTATCAAAGAATTATCTCAATCAAAAAGCTTAAATTTTTATGTGTAGTTCTAAAATATAATTTATATTATTTTTTAATATTGATTTTTCAAAATACTTTCATAGATTTGGATGAATAAGATGTATCATTTTCAAGCAGTGGATATCCTACACATCGAGTGGAAGAAATACTTTTCTTGTTTTTAACAACAAATACATGAGGCATGTACTCAAATATGAAGTCTTTTTTTACGGGAAAAAAAAAGGGAGCAATTTTATTATACTAAATACAATATAAATACGTTATTAATTTAAAGAAAAAACTAGTTTGCTTACAAGTTTTACTGTTTCTTCTATTGTGGACCCACTGTTTGTCTTATTTTTTTCATCCTTTGAAGTTTCTTTTATTTTCATTTTCATGTTTCTTTATTTTCCAATAGGTCTTTTCATATTTGATTGGCCTGATATTTGGATTGATAGTTTGATTTACTTAATTAGTATAAGGTTTAATTTCACTATATAAAAAAAATATGATTTTGGGTTGGCACTCAAATTTGCAAAACAAATATTTTGATTTTTCAGTTTTTAAATGATTAGAACTAAAAGGACTACAATAGAAGATTAATGAAAAATCCAATCCTTTTTTGTCCAGGAAAAGAAATTTCGTCTGCAGGAAACGAGAGGAAGAAAAAAGAAAAAAATAGTAATCAAAGCCACACAAGACCTTTGTTTTAGACTCGCATCACATTGAAAGAACGATGACAACATAATGATTCTAACGACATCAAAGAAAGCTATCTTGGAGCTCATGTGAGTCCTCATGCGCTGCTCAAAGAGAGACGATTCCTTCCACTCGTTGATATGTGGTTTGCACGCACCAACCTTTTGTCTTCCCCTTTGTTCACTTTAGTCCCTAAATCTATAACAACTTCTCAATTGAGTTTCAATTTTTATTCCACCAGAACCGAAGCCCTTTTCTTTCAATTTAGTTGTTGTTTCTCTAAGACCTCTTCAATTTAATATGGATTTCATCAAACCCGGGTCCAATAAAGGCTCGATATTGGAAGGGAAAACAAGGAGATAGATGGCCCACTGGGTTAGCATATTCTGATCATGTTCATTCCCTGAGTTGTAAATTTGACAATTAACTCAGGTATTTGAGGCCAGTTCAATATACCGTCATCTCAATATTAAAAATTATATCACCTTAAAATTGGGTTGGGTGAGGTCTTAATTAGATAAAGAGATTTCTTTTAAAAAAAAAAATTAACACATTTGTTTTTTGTTTCACAATCTCAGCATTCTTGAATGTTGCAGCAAGTACTAGCAATGCTTGCGCATTATTTTTCGTTGTTGTGTATAACAAATTTGCTCTTACGAGCATTGTACAGCGCTAGCTAGTTTTATATACTATATCTAGAAAAAAAATATAATTTACTATTTGAAAAAATAAATGACAACATCAACTTTATATGATTATCTTTCAAAAAATAACTCTTCCTTTCAATAATTCGAACGACAAAGAAAACTCTTTAAAATTCTCAAATTTGAACTAACGCACTACCATAGATCCAAAATCGTTTAGTAGTATTAATCTTTCCCATCCGACAAGCATTCAAAATCGTTGAGTAGTATTAATCTTAATTTCCCATCCAACAAGAAACAACTAATAAACCTTTATTCCAGAGGAAAATTCTAATAAGTGAGGATGGGATGATATTGAATAATGAATAAAAAAAATTATTAACGGTAGCTAAATATCTGTTTATATATATATATATACACACACACACTTTCGTGCCAATGTTTTGTCACGAGGTTGGATTATTTTTTGAACAAAAAAATAATGTTCAGATACTGAAAATAGATAAAAAAAACAAATATATAAAAAATTATTAATGATAAATATGTAAAAACTCTAATTAGGCTTAAACCAAGAGACATTCTATTAAACCCACAATATAAATTATATAACTGGAATAATCTGATTAAAAATAAAAAGAATTATAAAGTTTTTTTTAAAAAAATATATTACTTTTTTTAAACTCGTGTCCTGAGTCATTAAACTTGAAGCACTCAATCTAGAAAAATCATGAAGTTCAATTCTTAAAAAATTAAATATTAAATAATGAAATTGAGGGGGGACTCTCATCATATAAAAGGATTTTAAAAAATAACAATTCAAAAAATAAAAATAAAAATTACTATTACAACTATCATTATTATCATTGTCATTATTATCATTGTTGTTGTTATTGATTTTTATCGTCAAAAACCACCGCACATGCCGCCCAAAATGTGTGGCAGGTCCAATGCGCTGGCACTTACTCTACAGGCGTCAGCAGTTTTTCAATTAAAAAATCATTATTTTAAAGAGGAATTACATTACTACCTTCAAATTAACAACAAAACATAGGATAAAAGACTCAAATGCCGCTAACTACAATGAACTAAATGTAGTTCTTTGGGTCTAGGGACCATGTCAAACCTAAGGCGCTTGGGTCTGACTTAACCGCTAGACCTAAGAGCCTATAAAAAATAAAAATAAAATAATTAGGATTTCTGTTGAGGATACTTCAAGGATATTTTAAATGTTTTTTTTATAAAAAATAAAAATAAAAAAATTAATTAGGATTTCCGATTAAGATACTTTAAGGATATTTTAAATTTTTTTTATAAAAAAATAGAAAACATTTATGCAAAAAAAATTATTTAGGATGCTTCAAAGTTAGTTTTAATGTTATAGAAAAAATATAAAAAAAATTATAAGAAAATTAATTAGGAATTCTGTTCAAAATACTTTAAGAGTTGTTTCAATGTTTTGTTTTATAAAAAATAAAAAACAGTGATAAAAAAAATTTATTTAAGATACTTCAAGGATAGTTTTAATGTTTTTGTATAGAAAAAATAAAAATAAATTATAAAAAAATTAATTTGCTTTTTTGTTTATGATATTTTAAGGGTAATTTAAATGTTTTTTTTATAAAAAAAATTAATTAACATTTTTGTTTATAATACTTTAAGGATAATTTAAATGTTTTTTTTATAAAAAATAAGAAAAAATTTTAAAAAAATTAATTAGGATTTCTATTTAGGATACTGTAAAACTAGTTTAAATGTTTTTTTAGAAACAATAAAAAAAAACATTTATAAACAAATTAATTAACATTTTGTTTTAGTATATTTCAAGGGTGGTTTAAATATTTGTTTATAAAAAATAATAAATATTAATTAAGATTTTTTTTAGGATACTTTAAGGATAGTTTAAATTTTTTTTATAAAAAATAAAAAACATTTATAAAAAAATTAATTAACACTTCGGTTTAGGATACTTCAATGGTAGTTTATATGTTTTTTATAATAAATAAAAAAAACTATAAAAAACATTAATTAGAATTTCTGTTTAGGATACTTAAAGGATAATTTAAATGTTTTTTATAAAAATAAAAAAAATAATTAACATTTCTGTTTGTAATACTTGAAGGATAGTTTAAATTTTTTTTATAAAAATATAAAAGATATAAAAAATATTAATTAAGTATGGCCGCCAGACCCAAGAGACTTGGGTCTGGATTGTCCGCGAGCCCAGGTCTCGTGGTCTGGCATTGCCTCCCAGACCTTAGTCTCTTGGCTCTGGCTTTATCTCTAAATCCAAGACACTTAAAATATTATTTATATTTTTAATAATTTTTTTAATGTTTTAAACAAATTATTATTGACATATTCCGGAGTATTATTGACATGTTCCAGAGCAAGGGATAATATTCTAGTTTATATATAGAGAGAGGCTAGGAGTCTTGGACGCATGTTGCTGTCTTTTGTAACAGAAGGGCGAAAGTTAGTTGAGGATTTGAGTGAAAGACATGAAAGGGTTAATGGGTGGTTCTTGATTTTCTCGAAAGATGTGAGCGAGAAGCAGAAGAAGATGAACATTTAATAGTTATATTCAAAATATTTAAATCTTATGGTGAGTCACTTATTTTTAGTTTTTATTATTACTTTGTATTCTTATATTTATTGTATATAAAGTATATGTTTGTTAACATTTCTCTTGACTTTCGGATTGATAAGTGGATATTTTTCTAGACATTCGGCTAATTTAAGGTTTCGCTATCATACTGATTTTCACATTTTAACCTGAATTCCATAAAAATACTCATGGGTGGTTCATTCTCTTTCGTTTTAAATTGATCATATTGAAGTTAGGTGTTAAGGTATTTTTTATTTTAATGAAGTTTTGTTATTATATTTTCTACTTAATTGATCATATTGTTTATCTCAGTCTACGAGCTATATTATGGATTCTACTAAGTTTAATAATTTTATTTTTTAAAAATAAATTTTATTTTAATTATATGACAACAAAAATAGATGCTCGCAAAATTGAGTATCGATTCAATATCGAGATATTTATGTTGAAGGATAAAATTAAAAAAAAAAAATTACTAAAAAAAATCACTATTAAAAGATAAAATTGAGAAAATAAAAGGGAAAAAAAAGGTTAGGCGTGCTAACCTGGCCTAAGTCATCCGACCCTTTTCTTTTTGGAAAAAAAAATTATAACAGATGATGCGTCGTCTACCTGTTCAAAATCCAACCACTATAATGATGACTGAAAAATCAATAAGCTATTTTTTAGCGTAAAAATTCATTTTTCAACATAATTTCACCTATAATTAAACACATATTAAACATCTTTAGAACCTTTTAAAAAATCAATTTATCAACTCAAAAAAATCCCAAAAACTCTAGAAACACAAATCGAACTAGGAAATTTTTTTCTCTTTCAACCCTGATATATTTTTTCAAGCAAGATGAAGGTTCAAAACTAACTTAATAGAACTCTCTAGTTAAATGGAATCTGTTGGCACTAAGAATAATAATATTCATCTTCAAAACGGGGTTATTTACAATTTTCTCTTTCCTTCGTTGTTTTTAAATGATTTTCTCTCTTTTTTCTTAAACTTAAAAATTAAAATATTAAGAAAATAAAATTTTAATTCAAAACTTGAATCGCAAAAACTGAAAGGATAGAAAATTAAGAAAAAAGAAGAAGTAGGTGGACTAAAAAAAACAATTCTAGCAAATTTAAGATTTGTCATGGGATCTCCCCTTGTTTTATAGTTTAGTTCTTTTTTGGTGAAATTTTGCTTTCCTTAACAAATTTTACGAAATTGGTCATTAGGCTATAATTAAAAAAAAAGTTTGAGAATGAATATTAAAAAAATTAAATTATTGTGAATTGCTAAAATGTTTTTAAATTGGAATGTAACTTGTTATTTCATATTAGTACATTTTGTAATAACTGTTAGAACCATTATGTTTGTTAAAAAAATCTCAAATTTTGTTTTTAAAATGTGTAGTGTTTCAATGTCGATCAAGGACTGAACCTGATGTTTATAAGTAAACATGACATCATAAGAAATATTAGGCTAAATTTGAAATGAGATATAAGTAAAAGGTGCTTAGATTAAAGATAAAGTGAGTTATTTTAGGAAGGGCCAAAAGATTAAATTATAAAATTTTAAAGTTTTAAGTGGCTTCATGACCTCTTTAAATTAAATCATAGGGTGCTTGTGCAATTATTAAGAGGGTGTTTGAGATTTTGGTGCGGTTAAATATAATAGCTTTTTTTTAATATATAATATATTTAATATAAAAAAAATCATCGTAATAAACAAGATTAACTAACCCCTATATGTTTTCTCATTTTATTGGTATATATTTAAAAATTAATTAAGTGTTTTTGCATATCATTTAGCAAATCCATCTAGCATCACAAAACGTGAGATTTTGTTCACACCATCCAAATAAAATACACTCAGCTCCAAACTTAATTCTACACACACACACACACACACACACACACATTGGGTTTTTACAAAAAAAAAAAAAATTATTATGGATATTAATTGGATGTGGCATCACCGAACAACCTATGGACGGTTATGATCCTTCCAGGAAACATCTAATAAGACATGGGAGCCACATGTGGTTTAAGAGCTCCCATTCCGTTCATTTTTCACCTCTTTCCTCCCCCCCAGAACAACACCCCACTTCTGTCGATTCTTGGAAAAAAAATAATATATATACACACGCACACGCACACCAAATCCCACCATTAGAGGAAGGCATCATTTCCCTTCTCTATCTCTCTTCTTTTCTCTCTCAGAAAACACAAGCTCACCCCCTTCCACTGCTCCCATGGAATCTATTGAGAATATTGGTGAAGAATACCAAAATTACTGGGAAACAAAAATGTTTCTCCAAAATGAGGAGTTTGATAGGTATACCTTCTCCATGCATGGTTCTTGTTTCTTTTTTGTCCTTTCACTTGATTAGTTGGGGTCTTGGAACTTACCAAAGGAAAGATGTTTTTTTGTTTTTTTTTTTTTGAGGTAGTTGGGCAATAGATGAGGCTTTTTCAGGGTACTATGACTCAAGTTCGCCGGACGGAGCAGCTTCATCGGCAGCCTCTAAGAATATTGTTTCAGAAAGGAACAGAAGGAAGAGACTCAATGAAAGACTCTTCGCACTTAGAGCCGTGGTCCCCAACATTAGTAAGGTGATGACATTAACACATACTAATCAATATTTATTTATCGAAGTTCTATATAGCTACTAGCTAAGCTAAATTATTGAGTGACTTTGATCTCTACATTTATTATTATTATTATTTAATATTTTTGTCACTCTAGATGGACAAGGCATCAATAATCAAAGACGCTATTGATTACATCCAAGAATTGCATAAACAAGAGAGAAGAATTCAAGCTGAAATATTGGAACTAGAATCTGGGAAATTGAAGAAAGATCCGGGTTTTGATGTATTTGAGCAAGAGCTACCAGCGCTTCTGAGATCCAAGAAAAAGAAAATTGATGATCGATTCTGTGATTTTGGAGGATCCAAGAATTTTTCTCGTATTGAACTTCTTGAAGTAAGTCCCTCATCTCTCTCCTTAATTATGGCATATATAAAGATGGTGGGCTGATTTTGTACTCTGCTCTACTCTCGCAGCTAAGGGTTGCTTACATGGGAGAGAAGACATTATTAGTGAGCTTGACATGTAGTAAAAGAACAGATACAATGGTGAAACTTTGTGAGGTTTTTGAATCTTTGAGAGTCAAAATTATTACAGCTAATATCACAACTGTCTCGGGCAGAGTATTGAAGACAGTCTTCATCGAGGTAACTCTCTTTTCTCTTCCACATCTTAATTTCTCTTTATACATCATCTCACTCCACGTGTCACACATACGGCACTTAAACAAAAAAAACTCCAAGTTTTTTGGTGACAAACTTTTGTGAATATTTCTCTTAAAAAAAAATCGATTGGAGAAGAATTTTGAAAACTATTAAGATTATAAAGATGCTTACTTTTCACCATGTATGGTGATTCATGATTGCTATAACTTTGATTAAGGTGTTATATCTTCTACATTAATTGATAAATTATGATTTGATTTAGGATTAATTAGTCTTTGTTTTCTTCTGGCCAAATTTTGAAATTTTATTTTATTTAAAATTAATTCTTTTTATGTTTTCAATCGTTTTCAATAGCATTCATAGTTACATTCACTAAAAATCAAAACGTAGAGTAGAAATTTCAACTCAAAGAAAGATAATTGAACTCCACAACTTTCAAGATAAACCACCTCCATTAAGACAGAACGTACAAATCAAGATTATTGTCCGATTAGAGTTGCAAATATCAACCAATTTTTTGCCCGTGTCATGATAATAGTTTAGTTGTACCGTGGATTTGAACACTTTTTTTTTCCCCGGCTTGTACCTAACCAGATTAAAGAAAAAGGATAGAGAAAAAGATAGCGTCCGTCCTATCATCACATAGAAGAGTATCAAAGGGCAAAGTGAAAATAGTGGCATAAAAAAAGACGGGCATATAGGGTTGGGGAACTGATAAGACTGCTTTAATAAAGTGGGATCATACCACTATAATAATGTTAGCAAATTAGGGCAATCATGAATGGTGTAAGCCGGAGTGTTTTCGAATAAAACAAGTCGAGAGAACAAAGTGATGGAAGGACCCCATCAATTTCCCACCATGTACAAGCATAAATAATCTTCCCCTCCCTCTTTTTTTTTTTTTTTCTTTTTTGTGATAATCTACAATTGTTTATGTGGCAAGTGGTATCTTTCCTTGTTTGATCAAGATGTTTGCCCACTAAATTTCCACAAACAAGAAACTAAGATCACTTAAAAAAGGGGTCCTGCAACTCATTATTACATCATGAATTGTGTTAGGCACGCAAAAACCAACTAAACCAAATGTAAAACTCAATGATCAATGAAAAAGGAGGGGTTGATTATGTCTATTATCATTTTACAACATTAATATCCTATTTATTTTTATATTTCAAGAGTATTTTAAAAAAAAATTATAGTTTTTTATTTTTTTATTTGTTTTAAATTAATATTTTATTTGTGTTTTCATATAATTTTAATGTATTCATCTCAAAAATTATTTTAATATATTTCTAATTAAATTTTTTTTGAAATCGATCTTAACACCCCTAAAACTCAATTTCGATGGCTATTATGTTTGAAAAAGATATCTAGATTTTTCTATTTCTTACAACATTTTCAACAAACACAACTAAATTATACTTACAACAGTGAAACGTAATGGAACCGCAATAAATTAGCTGAAAAAAGAGTTTACAATGTATATTGCTTACCTAAAAATAAGGCGTGTTCCCCGTATTTTCAAATATGGAGAAGCAAAAGCAGACAAATCTCGTGGCATAAAAGGATATGAGATGGGAACAGATGCAATAAACCGTGTTTCCAATTCTTATAAGCCGTGTTGTTCGTTCTCTGTGTGTGTTTCAAACCGTGTTTTTACCTTCCATCTTTGTATACAGAAACCTCCAAACAGAAACCTTCCATCTTTGTAAACAAAGCCAAAATCCAAAAAGCTAAGATGGGCATTTCATGAACAGTTCTATTTTAATGTGTGTTTGTTTCTACAAGTAAGGTTTGTGTATAAAACTCATAAAAAAAACTAGCTCTTATAATTGAGTTTTATACATAATTAAATTATATTTAACCTTAATTTTAACCATGCAAATTAAACGAACACATTTTTAATCTAACATTTCCTCTCTCTTTTTCTCTTTCTTTTTCCATGGTCTCAAAAGTTCCTTCATTCAAAAAGCTCTGCGCTTTCAGAAGTTAACAGTTAACACCACCACCACTGCCATTGGAAATCTCTAAAACCAGACAGTGCTGTAGTCACATTCTGTTGTGCAGCTGTTTAATTTATGGATCATTTTTTTATTCTTTATTTTGATCTTGTTTTTCTCCAATCTTGTTGGATCACATGATCATATAAAACTAACCAGACATTTTTTTAAATCCCAAGCTCTTGTTGACATAAAGATATAGAAATTGCAGGTATCATTTGTTATTATTATCTTGGTTGCAAGTCTTTATCGGCTGAGATTGCAAGATCTAATTTTCTCATTTTTTTTGCCATCATTCAACTAGTTAGAGATGATTTTGTGCATCACGTCAACCTGTTTTTCGAGCACAGTGCTCTCATGATTAATTAAATATATTTTGAATTACGATTATGACTAGCTAGATGACGTTTGTGCCTACTAGCTGGATTATAATTAATACTCCCATTAGATTTTATTTGTATTCCCAGCGTGAGCTCTTCAATATTTGCCATTAGTATATTTTTTTAATGTTTTGATAGCCTCACAAGATGATGTTTAGGGCCCATATGATCTTTAATTCGTGAATTGATGCCTATATTTTGTTATTAGCTCGACATAAAATTAACTCCTCCACAATAAACGGTTGGATTATGCGGACAGCATGGCATATTTTTAGTATATGTTAAGAAGGAAAGAATATAAAGTATTTAATTAGCTGGATTCTGCTTTAATTAATGTGTGATAGATATAGCATGATCTTTTGGAAAACTAGAGTTCATCAACATTTTGTCGTCTATATAATTTTTTGAATTATTTAATCAACTGTTCTTTGTTCTTAATTTACATTTAAAAACCCTACTAGTGTTCGAACAGTGTGGCCCCTGTTCCACGGCGGGCTTATGCTATGTAGGGTTAATCTATACTCCATTGTCCCCTTAAGTGATCTCTAATAAGATTATAATAAATAATGGTCGCCCCCTTAAGTGACGCAAGGGTAACGCACTAATCTCCATCTTCCTCCTGCGAAATAGCATTGGCTTAAGGGATTAATGAAAGCAAAAGATCGTCCTGGATTTGCACATTTGAGTTTTGGTGAAATAAAAGACTGATATCGGTTTATTTAATGAATAATATATATTTTTTCCATGATAAAGCATTTGCCAAATTTGTCTTGCAGGCAGATGAAGAAGAGAAGGATAATTTGAAGACAAGAATTGAAACAGCTATCGCAGCTCTTAATGATCCTCTAAGTCCTATGAGCATGTAACTAACGTGACATCCATGCACAATACATATCACTTTGCAGCCATTGTTTTTTCCTCTTTGTTGAGGTTTTTCCATCCTTGTTTCCTTGATGAAGAGTCTGTAGTTTTCTTCTTCTTCTTCTTCTTTCTCCTGGACTTTTCTCCTTCTGTAGCTAAGTGAAGCGACCATCAAATAATAATTGTGCCTTCCTGGTATATTTCTTCTAAGTTACGACTTTTCAGCTCAAAACAAAAACAAAGCAAAGCCTCGAGTATATTCAAGGAATGATTTTCTCGAGGTGACTTGAGAATATACAAGGACGCCGCTAATTATTCTATGCACTATAGAATTTATCAGCAACGATTATAACAGCAGAAATCATATTTTCTGAAAAAGATTACCTATTTGTCTTTAATTTCTGGCAGGTGAAAAAGAGAGATCAAACCTAATCCAAATCTCCGACCACAATTGAGTTTCCAATCTCCGACCACTTGCTTTCATGTAAAGATGTAATCTTTTTAATTGTTTTCTTTTCTTAATTTATTACTCTAAACAAAAATATAAAATAAGAATAAACAGCGAAGTATCAAAAGATTCTATGTTTCGTCTAGTGGAATTAAGAATTTGTTCACTTCAACGGTGAAAATCTAGGCGCCATGACTTCTCGTCTCCCCCATTCCAAACCCCACCAAAACCTCAACCCTAATCCTTCCAAATCCAACCTTTACGTCCGTCATCTGCAATCTAACCAGTTTGTTCTTCCATCACAACTAACCAGCTACAAAAAAACCTACCCTTTATCCCTCCAACACAAACACTTGTCACCAAAAAACCAAATCTTTATCCTTCACAGCCCCAACGGAGTAACTCTGTTGGTTTTTCTACAGAGACCAGGATTTATTTTGAGAGATTTCCTACCTGGCTTGACTACCAGACCCTTAGGAAATCTTTTACCAGGTTTGGCCACGTGATTCATCTCTTCGTATCAAAAAGGCGAAACAAGAAGGACATTTATGTTTGGATGAAGAATAGCTTGGTTGGGTTGCATTACAGAAGGGGTAAACTATCAGAAAATCAAAATGGATTTGATTGATTGTGGCGTGCAATTTCACGATTTTCGATTCATGGGTGCCTCTCAAGCCTTAATATCACTCGAATTTTCCGATTCAATGATGGAGGCATTTGAATCGGACATTTAAGTTTGGCCTCATTATTTTGAAGAATTAAGACCATGGATAAACTCGGGCTCGCCTAGATTACTATATATGACCTCCCAGTTATGCCTTGGAATGTATCTTGTATAAGGAACATTCTGTCAAAGTACGGAAGGGTTATCAGTTCTTATAGAATCATTCTTCGTTTCAATACAACGGATACTCTGAAATTTCTGATAAGAACGCGATTTACAAGGTTAATTAAAGAAACATTATTCTGCAGTTCAATGGAAAGGACTACCAGATAAAAATTCAGGAATTGGATGATCCACACTATTCAGAATTTGAAACCATTGATTATGGTATGAAGAATTCCAGTCCACAGCTATAAGAAGATGATGAGGATGATTCTCGATTCTATAATGACAGTGAAAGAAACATGGATAAAATCTGAGTTCAATCAAGTGTTGATAGGGAGACTTGTGTTGATGAGTTCATGAATCCTTGGCTTCAGTCTCCCCCACCCTGCTTCCTGGTATTTCAGAGGCTTCGGACAGGAAAAATAAACATGAGAATTAAGAAGAAGAAAAAAGAAAAGGTGGGTTGGGCTATCTGTACAATAGGCTAAAAGGCCATCATTCCTAAAAAAGAAAAAGCGGCCCGTCTTGTTCAAGGCAAATATCATTATTAGCCCATTTTTAAGCCAATTTCTTTATAAAATTTTTGGAAGTGGTTACAATTATTCTTCTTTTTTTTTTATTCAACTAGTTTACGTGTGACTCAAAATTATCATATTCTTTTTTTTTATTTTAAGGTTGCATGTTTTATATTGACTTATATTTTAAAAAAATTAATAAAGTTTTTAGATAAACAACACCTTTTGCAACTATACTCTTATTTATTTTATTTTTTATTATTATCCTTTTGTAAAATTCTTTTTTATAGATTATATTATACAACATATCTGACCATACTCTTCCATTCATAAACCACGAGAAAATAACACGTGAGAATTAAGAAGAAGAAGAAAAAACTTGAAAAGGCCTGAAAAAGCGAAATGCCTTTAATTAAACAGAAGAAAACCTAACCTAGGTGAAAATCTCTCATAAATGCAGAAGTGTGAAGTGTATCAGAAGCACCAATCAAATGAATGCATAAATAGTAGTCAATTGTTCCACACTAATATTTTCTTCTTTCTTTCACTTCAGATAATATTGCATTCCATATGAAGGAAGTCATCGATGCTTAACACAACATCTACTGCTATAGCATAAATACTCTTTACATGATCTTTGATGAAGAAGTTAGTGGAAAATTTCCAAATAGAATATGGACTTTTCATGGCTGTATCCTGGCTAGACTGATAGAGTGACTGAACTGGTCTCTAGTCTCTGATGGACTTGACTTAGAGGTTGGACGTTTACCTAAAAATATAAGTTTTTTGTTGGAATAGAATACCCTTCACTGTATAAGTCATAAAGTGGAAGAAGAGTGTAGTGCATAAAAAAATACACGAAGAAAAATGTATAAAGAGAAAGAGTTTTTGGTTCAAATTTAAAATGACATGATTGACTTTTATAATCTAAAATGACATGAATGACAAGAATGACATGATTGACTTTTATAACATAACTGGTTTTTATGGCCAAAACGTGAATGTATGTTGCCAGGCCTAACTTTCGATTGCTAAATGGAGCTTTGTTTGGCTAAGGATCGATCTGGTGACTAGGTTTATACACTTAGATCTTGGAATTTCTTCATGGAAGAGATGCATCATTGATGGAGAAATTAGTATACTACTTTTGGCTATCCATGGTGGCTCATTAGTTGTTGTGTCATGCCATGATTATTGTGTCATGCACATTAATGGTAGAAATGTCGGTGATGAGTAATGTCATGATATAGAAAATAATGTTTGCTTTGCATAAAAAAACTTGTGACGTAGAAAAAATTATATGCATGAAAAGTTTATATGTACGGTTTATTAGAACCCAAGAAATGTATAGAATGAAGTGTTAAAGTAAGATTGAATAGACTGAGATTGGTGTAGTGTTGAAGTGAGATTTAAGAAAGTTATATTTGGAGAAATAAAAAATTTAATGGAGATATAAAGATATTTTCATGGAAACATGAAAAAAATTAATGAAGACATGAAGATTTTGATATAGAGATTTTCATGGAGTTATTAAAGACATGGAAAAAGTGCTGTTTTTATTTAAAAAGTTCAAACTATAGAGATTCAATTTTGAGAATGATCTGATCTCGGTATTGCATCATATGGATTTTTACCTATTTGGAGAAACTACAGAGTGCATCCGATTCGTACAATTTTTCAGTATTTCACCTCGGCCCTTAATGTTTAAAAATTATCACCGTCAACCTTGTAGTTTCAATTTGTTTGCTTATCATCAAATTAGTCCTTATGCTACAACCTATATTTCAATCGAGTCATCAGTTGAGCAAGGCAGAGCCTCAACATTGTGACCGATCCATTGAGCAAAGGCTTCATTGAACATTCTTCACGCACACCTTCTCTCTCTCTAACCTCAATCAATTCCTCCCTCTCTTTCTCTTTCTCTGCCATGGACTTGATAGCCAGCTATGCTTCTTCAGATGAAGAAGAAAAAGACCAGCCCCAGCCCCAGCCCCAGCAACGGCACCAAACTCCAGCCTCTCCTCCAGGAAAACCCTCTCTTTTCTCTTCTCTTCCGCAGCCCAAATCTTCTTCTTCTCTCTTCTCTTCTCTTCCACAACCCACACAAGAACCCACCTCAAAACCCCAAGTTATACCCCAAAACAACAACCTTAGAATTGCTAATTTCAAAGAAGAAGATAAAAGGCCAACCTTCAAATCTACAACCTCTCTTTTCTCTTCTTTACCACAGCCAAAAACCGAAACTTTACAGCAGCCCACATCAAATTTAACGCCTGTAGACAGTAATCCCAAAAGGGTTGTTCAATTTAAGCCTCCCATTAACAGGCCTTCAATTTTAGACGAGGAGGATGAAGATGAGGAGGAGAAGAAGGAGAAGGAGAGAAAAAGAAAAAAGACTGAGTCTTTGTTGCAATCTGATTCTTCTTCAGTGAAGGGTTTCTTGTCTAGTATACCTGCACCAAGAAATTCATCTACTTTAGGGGTTGGTTCTTTGGGTTCTGGGTCTGGAAGGAGGTCTGTGATTGAATCTGAGGGGCCCACTTCAAGTTCTGGCGGTGTTGGAGCAGAAAACGAATCTGGGGTTGATCAAAGTAGTGAGGGACATGTGAGTTATGATGGTGGTTATGTAGGTTTTGATCACAATGGAGGGGATTATGTGAATTATGGTAGTTATGAATCTGGGGCTGGTCAAAGTGTTGCTCAAAATGTTGGTGGTGATGGTGTTAGTTATGGAGGGTATGAGAGTTATGGTGGTTATGGAGATTCTGGGCAGTATGGGAGTAATTGGGATGATCGGTCAGTGGCAGCAGTGGCTGAGACTGGAAGTGGAGGGGCAGCTGAAAGTGCATTGAGAATGATGGGGAAGAGAAGAAGGAATGAGATACCAACTGAAATTATTGAGGTGAAGCAGGATGAGTTGATTAAGAATCGACCAAGGGAGGACCAGGTTAAGTCAACTGGAATCGCTTTTGGCCCAGCTTATCAGGTATTGCATTTATTACTTTTTGTTTATGTGCGTGGTTCTTTCAGTTTGTTTGTTGAAGATGATTTTACTTGTGTGGAGATTTTGATTTGTGGTTTATTTGTAGTTGGGGAACTTATGTAATATTGCATTGATTGGTGCTTTTCAATTGATAATGAGTTTATTATACATATATGGCAAAACTTATATTGCTTTCTGAATTATAACGTGTCCGCTCTCAATGAGCTATACTGTCCTGTTTCATCTCATCAATGTTTGCTTTGACCATGCCAATGCAATGCCTTGACTGCTTTAGTGCTGTTACAATTGTTTGCTGAAGAGGGATATGAGGTTTTTATTTTATGTATCAAATGCTTTAGGAATTGCAGTTCTACATTGAGAAACAAACGCATGGATTGATAATTCAACTTTTGCAAACATGCTATTGATGTATCAAAATGGTTACTTGTGTTTTTTGAAACTATCTATTAGTGTAGTTAAGCTAGAGTTCTATTCCTGTATCTGTTTCCCTCTGGTCAATCATATCTGTGAAGCTTAATTCCATCCAAGGCTAAGACTTTTATTTGAAGTTGGTTCTTAATAAGAAAACACTACCGAACCACTGTAAGTGACAAGGCCTTGCAAGGCATAGTACTTGAACCCTGGTCTGGGTCTGCGTCTTAACATTTGGTACATAAAGAGTCATTTTTCCTACATAATCTAGTGACATGAGATAGTGTGTATTGGTGTTTTGGCTATTTGAGGAGCAGTGAGAATCTCCAACTAAAATGGAGGATCTCTTTCTGATTTCTTCCCTAGTGGGCTTTCTGTGAGGACTGCAAAATGCTCTTGTTTGGAGTATAGGATGAGAAGCTCTAGATTCTAGAATCCCCAAGAATCATAAACTGTATTGTTCTCATTTTGTTCATCTTCATGGGGGACTCATAGAAAAAGTAGAAAGGACTTAAAAACAAATTCTGAAAATGGGCAGTTCTCCATGAATATTTTCAAGTCCACTTCAAAATGCCTTTTCTTTCCACATCAAGTACACACTCGAATCCCTAGAGATTCTACTCAGACTAAATTACAAAAATAATTTTACTACTATTTCAAGTGCAGAACACATAAATCATATAATGTTTTAAGAATTTAAGAATAGACTACTATGGTCTGACCTGTAAAACCATGAAAAGTTTGCTTCTACTGGAACTGGACAAGAATCAGCATGTTGGTGACTCAAAATTCGAATTTCAATTTCAATTTGAATGATGATTGTTTTATATTTCATGAAAATTCAATGTGTAAATTCGAATTTCAATTTCAATTTGAATGATGATTGTTTTATATTTCATGAAAATTCAATGTGTAATCTTAGCATTCAATGTGTATTGTTATATTTGGATGTGAAAGGCATCTGGTGTTCAAACGATCCCTCTGTCGCTCTAGAATGAAGGGGGCGGTTACCATTGCTGTACTATAGAAAGCTATTGGGTGTGAGTCAATGAGTAAGGCAGGAGTTTGAGTATCACAAGTGTTTCCTCATAGGAACGTACTGCTTTAAATTCAGATGACATCTGATATCATTAAGTCGAAGATCATTTTAATGCATACTGGAGAAAATCATCAGTTTGTCTGTGATAAAACCTCAAGATCTTTAGTCATTTAAAGTCAAAACCTTGTTATATGTTTCAATTTGGTAGATTATTAAGGTTGGAAACAAGAAAGGAGCCATTTCCAGTGCACTGGTCAGAATAAGAGCATTGGCAAGTCATTATGAGAGTAGACACTTAATGCAAAATTCTGAAGAATAGGACCCTACCTGGAATAATTGTCTTGTTGTCTCTTAGAAATAAAAAAATAAATAAAGAAAAAAAAGTCTGTAACTGTAGGTCTGAGAAATTCCACAAATTCAAATTTTATGAAGAACAGATGACTTTCTTTGTATTTATGATACTATAAATTCAGGTGATATTAGCTATCAATAAGTTGAAAGTCAATTCCAATTCCAATTCCAATTCCTTGTCACCAGAATAGTTACTGGAGGAAAACGTCTATTAATTTGAGATGATAAATTCAAATTTTAGTCTTTAGGTGGAAAATCCTTGGTAACTGTTTCATTTTGGTAGATTACAAAGGTTGTAAACCTGGTAGAGGCTATTTTCCAGTGAATTGGTTAGAGTTTGGCTGTTCAGTGCAAGACTGGAGGCAGGGCCTGAGAGAAGTGATCCATGCCGACACTAACAATTAGGAACTTAACTATACTTTGGCTGGTCTCCATAAAGTTTTTCATTTTTGGTTAATTAATCATATCATGGAGAGTATGGGAAGTCAAAAGTCATCATGGTCTGTTTCTCCTAAATGTTGTTTCATGTCTGGCACAACCTGGGGAGAGCTCTTCCAGTTACCAGTGACTTAAACTTAATGGCCTAGTTAAATATCTCTATAGTGTGATAAATTGCTAATTTTGATTAGACTTTGTTGGGCAAGAATCTGAATTTTGATTAGATGTTGTTGAGCAAGAATCTGACATGACCGAAAGAATTTGATTAGTTAAAATCCATGGTTTATTGAACTTGTTTTGTTAGCACATGCCTGGCTTAATTTACAAGTTCTTTTAAGTTTGTCTAGTTAATGTTCAATTTCATTTCTCTATGTGATAACATATATTTGTCTTCTGTAGCCTGCTTCATCGAAAGGGAAGCCATCGAAACTGCACAAGAGGAAGCATCAAATTGGTACTTTGTACTTTGATATGAAGCAGAAGGAGACAGAATTGACAGAGCGGCGTTCCAAAGGGTTTCTCACTAAAGCTGAAACACATGCCAAGTATGGATGGTGATTTTGAGATGATTTCCATTTTTCTGGTATCAAACAGCTGATGTTGGCTCCCCTCAGATGTTATTGTGTTTTTGCTATTATTTTCACTGCACTTTTCTTTTTTTCATTCGTCCCGCAAAGAGCCATGCTGATGGTTATAACTTGCTAGTAGTGTAATTATGCTAGCACTGTTTTAGAATGTCTCAAGGTGACGATGAACTTAATAGCATCTGATTCTGCTCATGGGAAAAAAGAGAGGCAGCTGCATGCATGAGACTACGGAGCAGTTTGAGAATGCAGCCCACGCTGCTCAAATAAAAAATTATTTTTTTTAAATTAATATTTTTATATTTTTGGATGATATGCTGATATTAAAAATATATTTTAAAAATAAAAAATATATATTATTTTAATGTATTTATGAGGAAAAAATATTGTATCTCGGTTTGCTCTAGTTTTGTTTTTTGTTTTTTAGAATTGTTGCCTAATATTTTTTTTTGGGTAGGAAAGAAAATCCATTTAATCATGCAAGTTAGATATATAAAGGCTTGCAAATTAAAAAAAAAAAAAAACCCATCATCAAGGGATGAAGTCCATTTGCTTTTTAGGATTTTTGTATGAATAACAAGCTTTAATATAAATAGAATTTCTTTTTTATGCAAGTGCAATGAGTGTTAATCTAATACTTGGAAGTTATTGATAAGAACAGTGAAAATCATTTTATTAGATTTTGAGATGAATTATTGTTTTAAAAGTTTAGGTATTGAAGAAACTATAAGAAATGCAAATAATGCTTATGATTTATAATATTTATAGTCAAAAAATAAGATAATTTATAGTATTGGTTTCACTTAGAGCAAACTACTGTCTTGTTATTGATTCTTCTAAAGTTGAAGGTCTTCGAAGATGCAAATGACATCAAATAAGGAATATTGAGCTTTTAAAATGTGCAGATTATGTTTTCCACTCAACCTTGTAGATGAAATAACCCCTGAAAGTAAGTTCCGAAAGGTATTTTTGTCACTGCATTGTGCTAGCCGAAACAAAAGAACGAAAATGGTCATGGGTGGAATTTTATTTTATTTTTTATTTTTAAGGGAAATTCAATAATTGCGTTGTGCTAAAAAATAGCTAAAAACCGAGTTGTCCCCGGTGAATTTCATAATAAAAAATGTATCATGTGAAAATACTAAATCATCCCCAAAGGCAAGTTCATTGATTTTCTTGGAAAGAAAGAAAGAAAAAAGTAATTGCACTCTCATGGTGAATAAACCTTCTAGATGAAAACTTTTCATTACTTTGTATCTCAGTCCTTGTACTGCTCTGTACTGCATTTGCTTCTAGGTAGGAGATGCGGAAAAGCTTACAGTGAAACTCTGAAATTTCACATACAAATATTCTTCTTTTCTGATCTATCTTTTTGCGAAACACCGTTCTCATTTTGTAAATCTTAGGCAGAAATTAGTCAATGACACAAGCAAAGTGGTCTAACTGTTCACATTTATGCAAAACTTGGAAGAAAAACTTACATGAATGTTACACAAGAGGGAAATGTACTTCATGGACCAAAAAATTTAGAATTTAGTCTTGTACTCTGGAGAGTTTCCATCCACAAACATCAGAAGGCAGCATAGCATCAGGAAAAAGAAAGAAAAGGAGAAGGAAAGAAATGCTGAACATTTTAATCTTAGGTATAAAAGGATTTATGGAGCACTGCCTTTGAGAAAACAATAACTTTAGAACAAACAATCACCAGGTTGAAATCCAAACATGGCTTCAACATGCTACATTGGCCATATACAGGCTTACCTATAGATTTGAATTAACTAGATTTGGAGATCATCAGAAAGTTGTGCCGTTAAAGCCGAAGAACGGGCGCTGGAGACAAAAGAAAAAAACAAAGATCAAGATAGGTTTCAAAAAACAAGTTTCCCATCTGGAATGCTATAACCAGCCAAGCAGTATATATTTGAATGTACAAGGATATTTTTCATAGCATGACAAAGACTCACCCTTTTTAAACTACGTTTGTCACTGCATTAAATAGTGCATGATATAGAATTTCCTCCAAGTTTTCCCACTTGAAATAAACCGAGATAGATTATCATTTTTTTTTTGTCACTTTTTCCAGCAAGCAATTGCTTTGAGACTGAAAGACTAACCTAGTGATGTAAGTAAGTGACAAACACATGGCAGTTTAATCAAGTTTATTGACAGTGAAATGCTAGCAGCTTTGCCCATTTCCCTTATAAATACATATTCATAAACCCCTCTTGATTTCAAGCCAAAAATACTAAGCCAGTGGAGTAAGTAATAGTGAATCAAGTTCCAGTTGACTGGAATGCTAGCAGCTTTGCCTATTTCATATCAATTCATATTAAAAAAAAAACTCTCTTAATTCTAACCCACAAAGCCTTATAAAACAATAGAAGCAAAACTAAATGTAAATGAGGCCAAAGCCAAAACCAGAGCAGAACCAATTAACTTACCGGGGAATCGAAAAACTTTATATAAAAACGGGAGCTATCAATGGAGAGCTTAGTTTGAAGAATATCTGCAATAGTTGAACTCAGTTTTGCGTTAACACTTTGCCCAAGTCCACCAATGGAGATTACTTCAGCAAACGCAGCTGGTGCTTCTGTTCCCGCAAATACAATAGGTACCCCTCCATGCATCACAACCATCACATACTGAAAAATACAGCAATATTCCGTCATGACACATCAATGTCAATTCCATCTTCATACAAGTCCAGCATTCAATAGCTTCATGAAAAAAGAAAAAAATAAAAACTAAACTAAACACATGAAAAGAAAGACGCATTTGATGTGCACGCCTAGACTGGAGAAGAGTAAACAAGGTTATCCTACGACAAGAAGAAAGATAAAAATTCACGTGGGACACACAAAACATCAGTGCAAGCACAGCTGTCCAACCCTGTGTACCGAACACTAATTTTGATGTGTCACAGAGTAATTTCATCAAACAGAACGCAGTCATTTAAAGTTTTACAAGAAAAACAAGGACAGAAAACTGAAGCAAAGACACAATTAGTTATAAAGGAAAGTGGTTAAACAGGGTACTTAACAGATTCAGGTTTGCCAATGATTTTAGAAAGAGCCTTGGTGGCATCTTTGAGAATATCGGAGGTTGTAACAGCATCAACTGGTATGTTTGTGAAGAGATTCAAGGTTGGCATTTCTTCTTCTTTCTGGTGGGAAGGGGAAGGGGAAGGGGCTATGTTGGCTAAGACCTTTCTTTGTTGTATGAATGGATGGATGGGAATAGGTTTGGAGATAGATAACGCTTCCTTCCTAAACTACTAGAAGGGAGCTTTACTGGGATTGGAGGAAAATAATAAATCAAGGCTCAAAAAAAGAAAAAAAAAAAGAAATGGACAGTGCTCGATTTTTATACGACCCACTTAATTTTCAAAAAAATATGGTAATAAATATTAATTAAGAATTAGATATTGAAAATGACCGTCCTTCAGCTCGATTATGAATATTATACCTAGAATTTGGGAAATATTTAGTTCGGATAATAGAAGGAGCACGACAAGATAATCCAAGGATAAAAGAAATAAAAAGTTTGAATTTTGACAAGCACGAGGTAATCCAAAGATACCTCAAACTGATTATGAAAGAATCATTTAGTTTCCATATATATAGTATGAGAATACTTGGGACAGACATCATTTCAATTCAAAAAACATCTGGGTTTTTCATAGAGAAATTCGTTCTTTTTTTGTTTATTTATTTTCGCTATATAATTATATGGCAATAGGAAAAGTGCAGCTGCCATATGAATTCCGAAAAAAAAGAAATTGGTAAACTGCAAATATTTCATCGCATTTGCTTGTGTTTTTTCCGCCAAACTCAAAACTTACAACTATTTAGCTGATGATGGCAGATAAGCAGAGGTGGACATTTCCAAGACCCTACAAAAACTACGTCCCAAGAGGATTTCCTTCCCTGAATAGTAGTCTCAAAGTCAGAAAGAGTTCAGACCATATTTTGTCACGAGTTGCCCGCTCAAATCCTATAACCACTATAGCCTCCTAGAGCAGAAGATCCATAATCACCGTAGAGTCGTCCCACCGCTGAACTTACAGGATAAGATGTCTCGTCGTTGTACACAGATCGCACACCGCTTTCATACTTCTCGTAGCTTCTGGTGACTATATGGCTGGCATTGCTTAAACATTCCTGCAGGAAACAGAAGAGAATTCATAGCATGGATGAGCGTTCAGCATTCTATAAGCAAAACCGGATCATCAATATTGAAAAAAATGTTTTCCTGTGAGAAATTGCCATTCATAAATATTCTATGCATATATAGAAAAGCAGGGAACTATTATTGCCATAACTACATGCTCCAACCAAAGACCTATTCGGACAATAAAACAAATATTATGTCTGCACACGTATTGTTATGTCTATGCTCTAGAGGGAGAAGCATGTTCACAAAGCTCCACTTGTTCCCACATTTTTGTCCCAACTTGTCACAGGATATGCTTTTCCATTCTCCACAGTGCTTTTCCCTCTAACTTATCTACAAAAGCTCACTTCAACTGGACAAAAAACAATAGTTAAAACGAACGGAAGATTATCTATGAAAATCAGTATCCATCCCAAATACTCTACAAGACTACAAGACCTTAGGCAATTGAGATATATGCCGAGAAATGTGATACCTGAATCAGTTGTTGAGCTGTCTGAACCTGCAATGAGGTTCCTTTTATCTCCACAATTACCTGATCGGGTGATCCCACGCTTTCTTTCACACTTATCGTGGCTCCGCTAGAGTTTCGAATATATGAAATATTTGATTATTTTTATTTTAATAACTAAATAGCCTTAAATCATCAAAATAATACGGTGCTTGGAAGAAGTATTTTAACAAATAAGTTATATACATCTTTAAAAGAAGCATTTTGACATTAAATTGGCCGGGTTTCGGGCTACACCCTGAAGAAATGACAAACTACTAAGATCAACAGGACTTATAGCTTCAGACAAACCAAAATACCTTATATCCAGTTCACTTGTTGATATGACTGCATTGTAAGATCACAATCTCCTCTGGATGTTGGCTAGCTTAATAAGATCTTAGAAATGTACTAAAAATATGTATCGTATTTGACAATATGCAAGAATGCAATTTGACTTAATGGTATATCATGATAACATGGCTCACTAAGAATGGATTTGGGGAGGATGCCATTGATCTGTTTAATCAATCTAAACATGGAGGACTGAAACCTTAAGCACAAATTTTTGTTGGGGTGTTCTCTACTTGTAATGTCTTGGGTGTTATCAACAAGGGAATGTTGCTCTCTAAGTCCATGTGGAAAGAGTTCAGCATTGTCCCATCAATGGAGCACTATGTGAGCAGTGTGGACATGTTGGGAAGTCGATCACCACGAATCTCTACCTCCTCTAAACCTATAAATTTACCAAGAAATTGCAGCCATCTTCCTCGTTAAACACATACTCTCTCTCTCCCTCGCACCGTCAAAGGCATAACTAGGAGGAGTGTAAGCTTTGACTGAAAATCATCTCTAAAGTTAAGTAGTTATTGCATTTCATATGAGTTTTAAATTTTTTTATATGTAATGCCTTTTCAAATAAAAGAGTTATAACTTCATTAAGTTAAATATATACTTTATTAAAAAATGTTTTAATTTAGATAATTTACGGGGGAAAAAATAATAAACAAATGCAATTCAAAGATATATTGGAAAATCTCACCCACACACACGTATGAAGGTCTATAAAACTGAAGTATATTCTCTCTGTAATCTTTGTGAGTATATCTACTTACATCTGCCTTCACAAGACAAAAAGTCTTTCTATAATTAAAAATGAACTTCATGAAGATTTTGGCATGAACCTGAAACAGCATGTTAATTCTTTATCACTCTCCAATTTTGAAAAGGACGGGGCACACGGTCCTCCAATTAATATACATTCGGTAAGTTCATGGCTGATATGAGCAGCCTGTTTTGCTCTAGCTGGTCGTGATGGTACTAGGGCTAAGGCATATATAAAGTCTGCAGACTCTGCACAATTGAAGAAAATGGTTCAGTTTCTTTTGCATGGCAGGCTTAATGGGCAGCTAGCCCGGATAGCCCTACATCTGTATCTGTCCATCTTCGATAGCCAAGGGTCATTTCTTCTCCTCTTGGAGTTTTCCATGGCTAACCTGCAACTAGCATGGATGTCACAGTCTTTCATTAATCCACGCTGCATGGGATCATTATGGGACAATCTTTCACACCATCTTTCATTTCATGGTGCCATGAGATAGAGTTGATTCATAGGTATCGCAAGACACCCCCTTGATATTATTTTAAGAAATAATTCGATGGATATTCTAAAATAAATAGCATTAATTTCATCATGTTTCCTCCAATAAAGAAGTCATGGTATACAATTACGGGTTTTGAATTATTTTTTTATGCTGGGTTGGGCCGATTATTCATGTACTCTTACAAAATAAATTTTTTATACGAGATAGGGGATTCTCTGAAATCTAAGTTAGTAAATACATAAAAGAAAAATAATATATATAGTAAAAAGAACTAGAATTTAAAAGGAATGTATTTTATTATTCCTATGTGTGTGGTTATGTGTTATTGTGTGGATTTATCTTTTGTTTTTACCTAGTAACCTTAGGTATTTTATACACTCCAAGTTACATGAATTTGTCTTTTGTAGAGAATGGAATCGTAGACATATCATACAGAAATAATAATACAGAATAATTATTTTTACCTCTAACGTAACATGTACAACAAGTTGTTCATGTAGACACTGCATTATCAATTTATGAGACACCACCCGGGAATTGTCGCCGTGAATAGCTTGTAAAATGAATAATCAGGTGGGCATAGTGTAGAACAAAGAATACTGGTAGCTAGGTGATTACGGTTGCATGAACATGCTTAAATATTATTTGACATGCCAATATTTCTTCACTTTTTCTCTTTCTTTTTATTTGCTTGGTTCGGTTAGGCTCTAGCTACTTGTTGAGCCTAGTTAATTGGGTCCTTTTTTCATTTTTCTCCTTCTCTCTTCCTGCTTGGGCTAAACTAGGAACTCAATTGAGAATTTTTAAAGAATGGAGAATCTCAATGGGAAAAGAAAGGGAAATTGTTTGGCGTGTGTAGGAGGCCACCGTATTATGGTGGTATTATTTGGCTTCATTGAATTAATCTCAGCAAGGCTTGCCTCTTGGTGTGGTGATCTAGCAGTCTGCCTTTCTGACGTACTTGAGCTAGCAAAAAATAAAGGTTATGAGCAATTAGATGGAGTTCAATTAGATGGAGTTTTGCTACAGTTTTACGAGGATCTTCCATTAAAATATCATGCGGATAACATATTCATAGATAGTGAGAGGTCTGGTTGTGCTAGACTAATATATTAATAACATTTAATTCAATTATTGGATTGAGTTTAAAATTTTTTAAATGATTTTTAATGTCTAGTTCCGTAATAAATTTGGCTTGCTGGAACAAGCCAAGTCTTGAAAGACCTCAAAATTTAGGCCGTGAAGATGTTATTTGAGTTAGTTTTGTTGTTTTTTATTGATTTTATATTATTTTTATAGTTTTAGTTATCTTTCCTTTTTGTTTTAGAATTCTGATTTTTTTCTGCCTTGGAATGGTAGTTTTCTGACATATTTAAAAGTAATGTAAACATCTTATAAAACGAGTACTTATCTTACTTTATATTAGAAATAAAATTATGATTTAGGGTTTTATTGTGATAACTCTATTTTAACCATTATGTTGTCTTTTTGTGCTTTGTGGTATTATTTTTTTTTTTTTGCTTCCGCAAGCCAGTTCTTTTTCTTTCTCTCTCTCTCTCTCTCTCTTCTTTCTTTCCTTTCTTTATAGATAACCGGACATCACCAAGCAATGAGAAAGAAGCAAATTTCAGAAACACCTGTGTATGATAAAGCACTCAAGGCTTAAGCAACTTTGAATAAGTTTGTGATTTTCCTAAATTGCCAATTCAGATCTGAAATTAAATTTCCCTGATCCGTTTGGTGATACAAACTAGCTAGAATTTATTTGGAAATAAGTTTTCAAAACCATCATAACCTGTATCAGAAGTCCAACCAATATCATCATATTAAGGCCTTCAAAAACATCGTTATAAAACACCTATAACCCAGTTTTTTTACTCTCAATACCTGGTTTTTACCATTCTTTTTTCCTGTAGAACTAGTCTAAGAAGATAAGTTACAGATACCCTGAAACCATCGGGTTCCTTAGATTGCGAGTAAACAATGACACGAATGATTATGAAAAAGACATGATCTTGAAGATCTAGTACCATGTATTCTGTTTCTTCCTCTATCGTACGTGTCGATCCCATGATGAACAAGATAACATAAGAAGCTGGCTAATATTTGCAGCACCGAAACTTGGTCACATGCATCATGAAATTTCTACAGTGATCATAAACCCTTGTGCTAGAGGTTATCTGATTTTAAAGGCTATGGGATTTCCAACTCACCCTTGGAAGGATAAGGTACTGTCACATTTTGTCTTTTGCCTCTGTATTCAGGCTGCAACTAGAGGATGTACTTTTGCTGCCAAAAGTGATCAATGCCCCATTGCCAACTAGTTATCAATTCAAACCCTTATTCTTAGAGACTATTGTCCTGCCCTGCGCTCCTTTACAGTTCGGATAAGTTTTTTAAAAGGTTAAAAAAAATACTCGGGATTTACTAATGTTTTTATCTTGCACAAAAAAAAAAAAAAATCAAAGTATCTTTGATTTCATTCAATTTTGATTGGTTGAAAGAAAATATAAATAATCGGTAAAAATATAGTTTAATTTAAATTAAAAAATCTAAGATGATATTTTTTTAAACACTGAAACGCCAACATATTGAATTGACCTGAGTTGATCTGTCAAATCCACAACTCTAGTAATGAGATCATGATAACCCTGTAGAAAATAAATCGAAACAAATTGTATAATTCCTAATTAACTCAATGTTGAAGGATGAGGTAGAAAAATAATTCAATTAAAAAACAAGACATGAGTCAATCCGAATTAATCTGTCAAACTCGTGATCATTGTCATGAGACCGGGATAACTTCATAAAAAAATCAAAATAAATTATGAAACTCGATTATCAAATAACTCAATGTCAAAGTATGAATTTTTTTTTAAATCAATTAAAAAATAACACAAAAAAATAACTCGAGTCAACTCAAGTGAACTCGCTAAACCTGTGACTCGGGTCATAAGACTTGTATAACCTTATAGAAAGTAAATAAAAAAAATAATTAGAGTTTACTCATATTAATCTACTAAACTCATGATTAATCAGGTCATAAGGCTGAGATAACATAATAGAAGACAAATCAAGCAAATTATGAAACACAATTCTTAATTAATCCAATGTTAAATTGTGAAATTGAAAAAAAAATCAATTTTAAAAAATGAATAAAAACAATACCCAAGTCAACCTAAGTTATCTTGCTAAACTAATGGCTCAGGTAATAAGATCGGGATAATCTTATAAAAAATATATTAAAATAAATTATAAAACTTAATTTTTAATTATCAAAATATTAAAAGATAAAATTAAAAAAAATCCAATTAAAAAAAAACATGAGCTAACTATGTGAACCCGTTAAATCCATGACTTGAGTTACGAGGCTATGATAACCCTAAAAAAAATAAATTGAAACAAATTATGAAACTCAATTTATAATAAATAAAAAATTAAAGGATAAAATTAAAATAAAAATAAAAAAATAAAAAAATAAAAAAAATTATTGAAATCAATAATATTTTATGAGATAATACACAATAAAAATATCATCATTTTAGTATTTTTGTTAATAGTAATGGACCGCCGGCCATTGAGCTACTTTTTCTCACGTTATTATTCATTCAGTATTTGAGTTTAAGAGTATATAAAGAAAAAGAAAATCCAATTTAAGTGTAGTTGAGAAAAAACATTCTCTCTGTTTTTGGTTTTTTTTTTAAATGAGGAATAACTTTAAATCAATTTCTATATTAATCGACATGAAAACGAGAATACATGAGAGATTTTCCTTCATGCTCTTATATCTCAACTATCCTTTAATCATGGAATTATCAGTGAATCAATTAGAAAAATTTGGATGTAATTTCTTTCTATTTCAAAACAATTATGGATAGAATATGGTTATATCAATATATTTTAAATCAATTAGTAAACCATTTTTTTTAAAAAAAAAAACTAGATTTGTTAATTCAAAAAATAAAACTTTAGGTGGTGTTTGATATTGTGGTAGCGTTGTTTTTTAAATAGTTTTTTTAAATATTAAAATAATATATATTTTATTTTTTAAAATTTATTTTTAATATCAATATATTAAAATAATATAAAAAATATAAATTAATTTTAAAAAAATAATAATAATTTTAAAAAAACCAACACCACACGGCAACAATAGATAATCTATATTGGGAGTTACTGGCGAGGGAGAGGGGGGGAAGAAGACAAGATCCAGGTTATTCCGGTGAATGTGACATGTGTTTGAAGACAGACCAGATATTTACGGTGGCATAAGTGTCTATGTTGCGGATGATTGGGATATCTGGAGAAAATATCACGAAAAGGAAACGCCTCGGCCTAAAACCTTAAAAGAGCAGAATACAATGACTTTGTTTTTATAAAAATAAAACATTAGCGTTCTATTTTGTACTAAATAAAACAATAAATACTATATTCTATACTATATTAAGATTTATGAAATCCATAGTTTATCGATTGTTATATATTCAAGTTACATCAATCTCTTATGTTATAAAGTTTTAGCCCATTTACGTGCATAAATTATTTTCCTTGTTTTAGATATTTAAGGAAATTAAGATTTCTATTGCCTTTTTCCAAACAATCTCAACGGACAACGATCATTCTTTTTTTAAAAAAAACTTATTATTATTATAGAAAAAGAAAAGGAACAAGAAATTAACGATGCTAGCAAGCCCAACGTGTGCTCCCCATCCGCCACACAGAGGAATGCAAAAGAAACCAAAAAGGTTCAAATCATTGCTCTCTGCGGCTCTGCCTCTACCTCTCGCTCCCGTGTGCGTGAGATCCAAAAGAAACCCGATCTCTGCCTTGATACACGTGACGATCCTCTAACCATTAAACTTCTTGCCATCTAAGCACTGAAAAATCTAAAATATCCAATGAGATCCTGCCATCTCAGCAGATAAGAAATCTGCCCCGTAAAATCCCACGTAAATTAATCTATTCTCATGGCGAGGTGCAAATTGGAGTTGAGAATAGATATTTTTTAAAGTAATTTTGAATAGAAATATATTAAAATAATATAAAAGTAAATAAAAAAAAAATTCAAATCTAAAAAAAAACTTTTTAAAATATAAAAATAAACGCATTTATTATCATATCCCTTGTGATCTTCTTTTTAACTTCTTCGTATACCCTTTGAATTTAGTACATAGTAAAATGGGATTCTTGTATGCTAAAATCACTTTTAGGAGGGGGGAAATTGGTTTCTTACCATCAAATTCTTTTTAATTTTTTCTTTTAAAAAAAAAAATTAGGTATACCATACAAATATACTTGTACTTTCTTACTTTAAAACCTTCAAAAAAACAATTAAAAAAAGAAAAAGAAAGTAAGTCATATGAGTTAGTGCGTTGGAAGATCACAACTACCATGATTATTTTTCTCTGATTGTAAGATTAATAAGTAGTAGTTTAGATCTTGGTTGTGAAATAGGGAATAATTAATTTTAAGCCAACAAATAAGGAGAGGGCCAATGATGTAAATAAGCATGACAAAATAATTGGAAAGAGAGAGAGCAGACCAAAAGGAATGGTCCCGCAGCGGGAACTAGCATTGTCTCTACCCCTGTTCTCTTGTAATCTCATCCCTTAACTTCTCAGTCCAGCCCAGAGGGTGGCATTCTGTCTCTCTGTGCTCTTGCCATGTATCAGCAGATCTTTTTCTTTCTATCTGCCTCGACTCGTGACCTTCTTGCTAGCAACTTGGCTCCGGCTGTGCCCACAAATTAAAATCTCTTCCCTTTTCTTGTTTTATTCATTTTTATTCTCTTTATATCCTAAATTTATCAGTTTCTGGACTACAGTTTTTTCTTCACTTATTGGTTAGCTTTCCTTTCTTATGCGATCTTTTCCTTAACCAACTCTCATGTTAGCTACCGATTCTGGGTTTTTCATGGGGTTTTAGGAACCCCTTGTTTTTTAGTCAGAGAATAAGAAAAGCTGAGCTCTTTTACTATTTTCTTCTTTTCTTTTTCTTTTTCCTTCATATGGGTTTTTAAAAATGGGGTTTGATTTTAAAAAGGGATTTCCTTTTGTTTTAATATGGTTCTAGGTTTCAACCAAAAAAAAAATATGGTTCTAGGTTCTTCCTCTTTTGTATAACATTCTTGGCCTTTTCTTAAGCTACAGAAATAATTGATACTTTTTCTAGTTCGTTGTACTTTTTAGGGTTTTTGTTACTTCACAAGTACATCATCAAAAAGGTGGAATCTTTTAGCTTTTTCTAGCAGTTCACCTAATTCTACACGGGTTCCTCCAAAATTCCAGGTTTTCCCTTGAATTCCCTAGTTACTAGTACTAATCTTTTTTTTAGTCTTTGGAATTCTCAGTTTTACTTTATTTAATGATCTTATATTTGTTGGATTGAAATCCCACTTGGATTCAAGGCTACAGACCTGAAATTCTCAATAAAGTTTCAATCTTTTTTGGTATTTTTCTTGTTATTGTCGCCTTTAAAATGTCTTCTCCATGTATAAGTGGAGGTGGTAGAACCTATGGATTTGATTTAGAAATAGTCAAATCCTCATCTACTTCCTCAACAAGAACATCACACACATCTTCGCCATCTTCAACTATCTCTGAATCTAGCAATTCCCCGTTAGCAATCTCAACAAGAAAATCAAGAACTCCTCGTAAAAGGCCTAATCAAACTTACAATGAAGCAGCTGCTCTTCTTTCCACTGCCTATCCAAACATTTTCTCCACCAAACACCTCACAAAATCTAGCAAATTCACCAAACCCCAGGACAACAGCCTCCTCCTTGACCAATCCTCCGACTTGTTATTGCCTTTTCGCGTCTTCGACAACTCTGGATTCCTAATTCACCAACCAATCCAAGGAAAGCCCAGTTATGGAAACGAGTCGAGATTTGCGAATTTTACAGATAAGTCCTCTTGCCAGAGCAGCGGGGAAGTTGATTTCCACGGGAATTCAGTGGAATTGTGTGATGGACTCGATGAGGATTTCGACGCGGAATCCATTCTTGATGAGGAATTTGAGGAGGGTATTGATAGTATTATGGGGCATTCAAGTATAGGCAATGAAATGGTTGACGAGGTGCCTAATGGCATTAGTTCTAGTTTTGGTGGTCAAATGAATTCTTGGTATGGGAGTTCAATGGGATATAATTTTGGCGGGAAATCACAATATGGTCATGGGATTGCAATGAGAAGAGGTGTTAGAGCTTTGAGGCATGTTGATGAAGGAAATTGGTGGGATTTTCCAATTGTTGATATGTTACAAATCTCTCCAAGACTCACCACCACCGTGGCCGCCACCGCAAATGCCAATAGCAACAATGGTCCAGAATGCAATTCAATTCCAAAGCCAAAGCCAAAACCAAAGTTGAAATTGAAACCCAATTCGAGCAGCGAAAAGAAGAAAAAGAAAGTAGAGAAACCAGCTGTGATGGAAGAGAAGAATGTGGAGTTGAAAGATGAAAATCCAGTCAAGGAGAATTCTATTCCACAATCCAGTCAAGGGTTGATATTGAAATTGAATTACGACCATGTCTTGAGCGAGTGGTCCGACCGTGGCTCGCCCTTTTCCGACGAAAGTATGGGGTGTGCTGAAGGAAATGATGTCTCTGTATGTTTCTCATCTCCTGCCGGGAAATGAATTTCACATGAAAAAAAAAGTTTCAGACTTTAATAGATTAATTGGTTAGGTTATAAATGTGTTTAGTAAAATAGTTGTAGTTTTCGCTACATGCCATTAAGGTGGCGCCAATTTTTAATATATAGTTTTAATTTTAATCTTTTAAGTTGATATTTTACATCCGTTTTGATTTTTTTGAGTATTTTATTTTTTTTGAGATTTTAAGAAAATAAAAAGGCATAAATAATTTTTTTCGGAAAGAGCTACCTACCATTACCAATAATAATCCAGCCAACGGTGCTAATGCTACGACCTTTTGTTAATTAGTGGGACCTTAATTATTCTTCTTCTTTTTTTCTTTTTTGAGAAGCTTTAAATATGATTATTTTTTTATTTATTATTTTTGAATATTATTGCTCTAATCAACTCCTTTTTTTTTTTAATGGTGCTGGCCTTGATTCCGTGTGATAAAGTAGTAGCCTTTTTTTAACGTTTGCTTTGTTTTTATTTTTTGAAACAATCAAACTCAAGTTTGCCGATCAGGCAATTCAATTTGTTGACCAAAGATTTGTTTTTGCTTGCGTGGCATTTAGGTCGAGGCATATTGCGGTGGCATTATTGTATAACTATATATATTAACTATTTTAATTTGTTCAAAATTAATTTTCTCGCAATAATTGCTGTGGGATTATTCAATTTATTCCCATGGGTTTTGAAGGTTCTAATTTGTTTTTATTTATTTATTTTTGCGGCAGGCCAGGCTGGCACAGATTGATTTATTCTCAGAGAATGGAATGAGAGAAGCTAGCGTCCTGCGCTACAAAGAAAAGCGGCGTACACGCCTTTTCTCTAAGAAGATCAGATACCAGGTCAGAAAAGTCAACGCTGATCAACGGCCCAGAATGAAGGTACACTTTTTTTCTTTTCCTTACTCCATGTTATGTACTTTCTTTTTGCTGAGATCACTCTTGGTGATTTCAGTTAATTATACCCTGAAGAGTGGAAAGTGGGAGGTTGATGGTATATCTTCTATATTACTTCTAGCTTGTTTTTTTGTTTTGTTTTTTTATTTTAAAAATATAAAAAATTATTATTTTCATATATTTTCATATATAAAAATTATTTTAAAAAACAATAAAGAGAACTTCTAAGAATATATGATGATAAATAAGTCTATGATAAATTATTCAAATAGTTTATCATATTTTAGAGTAACTTTTGGGATGCAAACATATATTTCATATAAAATAAACTTTAAAATGAAGGAAATGATTAAAGAAATTCAAGATCTTAGAATTAAACTATAAGATTTTTCAAAGTTTGGGGGTGTCATTGCCCCTAACCCCTAAAAAATATTTGCTAGTTCTTTTGTTATTCTGCAAGAAATTAGCCCTTTTATTGAATTTACAAAAAATAAAAGGGTAGCTTGAACCTTCTTCTCTACTCTAATTTATGATTCTTGTAACGTTACAGGGAAGATTTGTGAGAAGGCCGAATCCAAGAAGTGATGAACAAGAGAAGAAGAAGAAGCTGTGAACATCATCATCATCATCATCATCATCACTACTTTGATGATGGTATCTTTTGTTTTGCATTATTTACTTGCTTTCTTTTCATCTTCTACGCTAAAACCCGAGGAGATGGAGGCTGGTTAGGGAGAGGAGGATATAGAAGTATTCGCCGACGAGTTTTTTTCGCCTAGGCTCTATATTTTCTCTTTGTTTCCTAGTTTTTGGAAAGATGCTGCTTGAGTTTTTTTTTTTTTTTGGTTCAAGAAAGTTATCGATAGCATCATTTAGCAGCTAAGAGGCTCTTGATGGTTCAATATTAATACAAAGTACAAATTAACTCTCTTTTCTTTTTCAATTCTTTTAGTTATGATTAAGAAATTTAGAACTTGTTTGGGAACGCAATGCAAATCGTGTTCTCAAAACATTCAAATTTTTTTTTTTTTACTAAAATTTATTATGGTTTGTATGTTTTGGATCATTTTGATGTGCTGATGTCAAAAATGATTTTTAAAAAATAAAAAAAATCATTTGCATGCATTTCGGCACAAAAAGTTATTTGAAAAGCAACTACTACCACACTGCCAAACACCCTCTTAATACAAACTAAGCGAGAGAGAGAGAGAGAGAGAGGGGAACCAATTTTCTGAGTTTGTGGTAAGATAAATGTGGTTAAAGTTTTATGTGTAGTAAAATATATGTATAAAATGTTTGGTAGTTATTTGTGTTTGGAAGTGTGGTTGTTTTTTAAAATATTTTTTATTTGGAAATATATTAAAATAATATATTTTTTTATTTTTTTAAAATTATTTTTGATATCAGCGCATCAAAATGATCTAAAAGCACTAAAAATATTAATTTGAAGCAAAGAAAAAAATAAAAAATTTTAAAATTTTTCCAAAAGCATTTTTGAAACGCAAAAACAAACATGATTTTAGGAATTTTTACGAAATTCAGTTAAAAAAACATATAAAAATTTCTACATAAAAACTACATTTCAAACTTAATTTTTTAGTGGATCCCGCAGCATAAAATACGATTTGGTTTGTTACCAAACACTTTGCTGCGTTTGTTTCACCGCAAACACAAAAACTTGTGGAAAACAAATGTAGCCAAGCTTGTTTGTTATTGTGTTTTAAAAGTATTTTTAAAAAATTTATTATTTTTTTATTTTTTATATGCTTCAAAACAATTTTTATAGTGTTTTTAAATTATTTTGATGTATTAATATCAAAAATATTTTTTAAAAAATAAAAAAAATATTATTTTAATATATTTTTAAATAAAAAAATATTTTAAAATTACTGTATTTCTACTCTAGTAAAAGTTCTTGTTATAAAAAAAATGAGATCAAAATATATAGAGCACAAGGCGTTGCCGTTCGAAATAACCAAAATCATGTGCAAAATCACATGAATATCATGAGAAAAAACGCAATCTACTCCCATTAATGCTCTTATCGGCACCTAATTTCGTCTCAATTGGCTCATCAATTTGAGTTCGTAATCGAAGTGCATGAGTATGCACCAAGATTATTCAATATGCTGGCTTTACTCTTCCATTATGAAAACAAGGAAGCCATGACTTTTGTCTGGCATGATTGAGGATGTGATTGTAATTGTTTTTTAAAGTATTTTTATATTAAAATATATTAAAATAATATTTTTTTATTTTTTAAAAATTATTTTGAAGATCAACGCATCAAAACATTTTAAAATATAAAAAAATTTAAATTTTTTAAAAATATAAATATAACTGCATTTCCAAACACTTATTTAATTTAAGTTGGAGCCAAGGAGCGATGACTTGTCAAATTATCTACCATCATTAGTTATTTCAAGATGAATATTTTCATTATAAACTCGTAGAGTGACATCTTCGTCACCCGTTTTAAGAATTTATTGATTTAATGATAAATAAATCCATAGATTTTTTCATGGAAAATAACAGTTGTCAAAATTCCTTATAAATACTAACGTGAATAGTTTAATAAGGCATTATGTATCCTCCGTGAGAAATAATTTAATAAAAAATAAATACTTTTTAAAGGGAATATATTTGTCCTTTCTTAATTTCTTAGGTTTTCAATAAAGAGCAGACCTAAAAAAAACACCTCACAATTATATCATGGGTAGTCTTATTCAGTGTTTTAAAACTTGCACCTACCAGTGGGTCAACCCAAGAACTAGTAGACCCGGGTTCTAGACCGTTTCGGGTTCATTAGAATAGCTCCTAGGAAATTCGCATGGTCAAACCTAGGTGACCAGCGGTTGACCCAAGGATGAACCTTTTTTTTATTAACGACGTCGTTTTGAACAGGGGTAAAAATCATCGGTTCCCAAGACAGGCAACCACGAGGTTGTATTGAAATGTTCAGACTACAAACTACGCTCGGAAAGTCGGGGATAAGTAAGAAGAGAAGAATTTGAAAGAAAAAAAGAGAAATCCCGTAGAAATCGAATCCCTAATTCCACCAATGCCTTCTTCATTTCACCCAATTTGCTTCTTCTTCTTGAACGAACCTTCAATTCAAGCTTGAAATATATAGTTTTTACGCTTGGACCTCGTTTGTGGTGGCTAAGGGTGGTGGCGGAGGCCGAAATCAACAAGAACATGCACTGAGAGGAGAGAGAAACTGTCGTGAGCATTGGTGTCAAAATCGGGAGTTAACTCGTAAAATCACGGCACCACCCTCCTCCCTCTATCTCGCGCAGCGCAGCCAGCAACCACCCCTCTCGCTTAGGTCAGTCCCAAAATTTACTTTCAAAATTGAATTGCAAACATTAGTTAGCACATTGTCCTTTCTATCACATGATTATTTGCCAAATGGGCCAATTGCCTGATTAGTCATGCTTTGCTTTTCAAAAAGAAGTGCTGCACATGGAAGTTTTTTTTTCTGCTTGTAGAATATAATTGACTTGGGCAGGTTTAAAATATCCATTTTTTTTGCGGAGCAAGTGAGAGAGAGGTAAAAGGAGGTGGTCCTTCTTGGATGAAAGGTTTACCTTTTGAATGCTACGTATGTGTTTAAAACTGGGTTTTGGTTGGTTTATTTATTGATCTTTTATACCAAATTAGGAGACCTTGTAATTATGATGGTAATGGTTTGTCTTTATTTTTGTTTGAGTTGATTTCTTTTCACTGTTTAGCTTATTGAAATTCAATTTTGAAACGTGTTTGCAGGAGTATGTTATTGAAACTTGCTCTGGTTGTCTCTCTGTTTCTGTATACGCAGACCTAGACAAACCAGCTCTTGACCTATAGCTCTGAGAGGGTGTTTGAGAGTGGGGTGGAGTATAAATGTTTTTTACTTGAAAATATATTAAAATAGTGTTTTTATTTTTTAATTTTTAAAATTCATTTTTATATTAGTATATCAAAGCAATTTTTTTAAAAACATTTGACGAAAACCAGGTTTAACCTCAATGTCAAATACCGCATAAATCATAAGTAAACTGCAATTTTATATTTCATTTCATTTGTTTTCTTCTTCTTAGGCATATACAAGAAAGAAAAGAATGATTTTTTATGCAAGAACGCTTCACACAGCCTGATTGTTGTTCTTGTCACGGACATAAACTGTTGTGTGTGAATTTGTGATCAGACTATTGGAAATAGATTAATGGAATTTTCATTGCTTGAAAATCTTCTTTTTATCGCAGTGAGCCTAATTTTTATTGCTTGTTTCTAGAACCACTCCAATTCCAAGTCTTATTTGCCTCTGTAACCAATACATGTTTATGGATAAGTACAATGCATGTCATAACATGTTGTGGAGCCCATTTCTTAATTTTGCCGAGTCCAGTGTGAAGCATCAATTTGACAGTGCTATCTTTCCAAGTGTTTATCCTTTAGAAGCTTTTACAGGAACCAGAAGAGTTTGCTTTGGACTTTTTTTCCCCCATAAACTGTTGATGTTCATTGTGGTAGATCTGTTGTGTGTGAACTTGTAATCAGACTATTGGAATGCCCATGCATAAACATATTGTCCTTGCATAACCATTCATGATAATCTGTTTTCGTTTGCATTATACATAGATGGTTATTTCCATTTTCTTTTAGGCACCTTTTCTTCCTTCATAATTGTTTAGGTTACAAGGGTTATATGTTGCTCTCAATCCATCAGGATTATCTTTATTCTCTTTAAGATTAGTAAAATGGGGTTTGATTTTATTAACGGATTTTTTTTATATGGTTCTAGGTTCCTCCTCTTTTGTAAAATATTCTTTTTACTCTTGGCCTTTTCTCCTTTTCCTCTACAGAAATAAGTGATACTTTTCTCGCTTGTTGTACTTTTTAGGGTTTTAGGGTTTTTGTTACTTCACAATTACATCACCAAAAAGGTGGAATCTTTTAGCTTTTCTAGCAGTTCACCTAATTCTACACGGTTTCCTCCAAATTCCAGGATTTTCTTTGAATTCCCTAGTTACTAGTGCTGATTTTTTTTAATTTTTGTCTTTGGAATTCTCAATTTTTACTTTGTTTAATTATCTTATATTTGTTGGATTGAAATTCCCACTTGAATTCAAGGTTATAGACCAGAAATTCTCACTAAAGTTTCAATCTTTTTTGGTATTTTTCTTGTTATTCTCAATTTTGCTTTATTTAATTATCATATATTTTTCTTGTTATTAAATTCAAGGTTATAGACCATTCTAAATCCTCATAAAGAAACACCTCACTGAGATGCTAACAACAACCACTTGCACTAGCCAAACTGGAAGCTTCAAAGCTTGTAATTTTGTTTAGGCATTTTAACAAACAAGTTAAACACATCACTGAAAAACCAACAGACTTGAGTTCTTATTGATTCTTTTGGTGATTTCTCTATCTGAGTATTTCATAGATGGATTCTCATGTGGAAGAAGGGTGTTCTTCTGAGACTTTGGCATTCATGGAGCTTGCTATAGAACAGGTAATCCATGCAAACCTTTGTGTTAACTGAGATGATTATATTAGGCAAAAGGGTAACCAGGGAATGCTTCTTTATTGCTTTCAATTTAGATTTTTGTTTACATTTCTGGGTTTAATTTATTTCTTCTTTTTGGTGCAACAGGCGGAAGATGCTCTGAACAGCCTTGAAGTGCCAGTCGGGTAAGCTTTATCCTATGATTATTTTTCTAGTAATAATGTTAATCTTTCAAAATACTTTCTTGAGTAATCTCTATCATTGGATTTGTGGAGCCAGATCACTCGTTCAAGGAGTTAAAATTTTATTTTATGAGCTTTTGCATCTTTGCTAGTGAATGCAGTGATACCTTGTATAATAAGTTCTTATGACATAGTATAAAATGTGGCTACCATACTTGCCTTTTGCTTTTGTATATTTATTTTCAATGACCTAGACATGAACTCAACCTTATAAGTGACTAAAATGTAGGATAAGAAAAAGTTCAGGTTATTGTATTCGTGTTTTTTATATTTTATCTGAACGTTGACAGAGTTTTAAGCTTTAACAATCGTAATGCGATTCACCAACTGAAGATTTGCCACTGAGCAACTCTGAAACCTTAGCCTTTTAGGTTGGCCATTTTAATTATTGAGCTATCCCGAATGCTATTTTCGGTCAGTAACCTTATACAGCATTGTTTTCACTGCTTGATGTTCCTTTCAATGTGGTGTCCAATTTAACTGTTGGGATTCTATGGCTAAAAGCGTTTTCTTCTAATCAGTTGGGAATGTTTCATAGTCAGGTCTTGTTCTATGAAAAACATTATGATGTCCTTTGTGACATTGGATGGAGTTGAGTAATGATTAAGTTTGACAAAATTATGAAGTGAGGCCGTGTTGGGCTGGGCCCATGCCTGACTTTGTATACAGAGTTAGCACCCTGAGTTCATCTCTACCCATCTTCAAATTTGAGCTCAATTATGTGAGCACAAAGCATGCCAGGAATCTGCTGGATTGTTTGTCTTCTCTCGTAAATCTCTTGGTGACATAATTGTTAGGCCAAGGTTCCCTCGATTAATGTCAAGTTTGGCACTTGGTAGTCTGTCACCTTATTCCCCAGCTTGACCTTGTTTCAGATCCCACAATCCCAATCTCAGCACATTGATCATATGGATAACTGGATCATAAAAATCGGAAACCCAAAACCTAAGATGGTAAGTGGGAAAAACTCAAAAATAAGGAAGTGCAAGCATCATGTAAGGAAAATTTACAAAATATCTAGGCAGAATTTGCTTGAAAATATTCAATAAATCCATGACTATTAACTAAATTGAGTAATAGGCTTATATTATTTTTCTTGCATTTATATCAAATGACCTATGTGAATGCCTCCAAGCAATTAAGCATGCTGCAATCCCAAATGTTGATCCAACTAAGCTGACCTTGTTGTACCATCTACTGGTTAAAGTATCACGCTTTATATTTCTACCAACTGGTCTGTAATGATGCAACCAAGTTACAATTTTGTTTTTCCATTTAGAGTCAGTGGGGTTATTGAATGAAACCTTATGTAAAATTGTTATGTTCGACCAGTTGTGTTATTGTTGAAGATGGGAAGGTCATTGCATCTGGGAGAAATCGAACAACGGAGACAAGAAATGTAAGTTTACCAATTGATCAACTTTTTGCTTGGTTTAACTCATACATTGTCCTTTAGTTGTATTATTTAATAGTTTAGTTGCTTGAACATTTTTAACTGTCCTTTCTTTCTATTCAAGTGCAAATGTGCAACTCAGTCTATTTGGTCTTAGGAATGCTTCTGATCCCAAATTTAATTGAAATTTGAGCTAAACTTTGAGATATCCATGTTGCATAGTTAAGCCAAAGCTCAAGCCCCTGAAGCGCCAGGCGCACGCCTGAATAAAACAAGGCACTATGCTATAAATTCAAAAAAAATATATGTATAATATTATACTATATAAATCACAAATATATATATATATATATATATATATATATATATATATATATATGTTAAAAATTAAGATAAGAAAATCGAAGTGAAACTCAAAATGTTTTAACATAGTCATAAAAAGTTATACTATTCACCCTTAAAAACAAAATTAAAAAAATTAAAAGAGCAAGTACATTAAAATAGTTAAACTTAAAATGCTAAAGTTTGGAATAAACTAAGTTGAATAAATAAAAAAAAAGAGAATAAACTGAAGTTTCAGACACAATAAACATGGCAAGAAAAAAAATCAATTGTGAAGTTTGATGAGTGATGAACTTGAGATTTGAAAAAAATGTTCTTTTATTAAAAAAAAAAGAAGTAAAAATTTCGGCAGCATAACACGTGGATATTTAAAGAAAGAGAAGAAGACAGGTAAAGAAGAAATAAGATGGAGAGAGAGACTACATAAGTGAAAAAAGAAAAAGAAGAGATAAAATAAATGAAGAAACAAACAAAAAATGTAACTGATTCTTTGGAAAAGTGTGGCTGCCAAATGTGCCTCAACTCTATTTTGATGATCTTTTTTTGTCTTTTTAAATCCTATTCTTTACTTTTACAATGGCATCCTTAAATTATTTTTGGTGGTGAATAGAAAGAATATGGACAAATAGGTCAAAACACATATCAATTAAAAAAAGGGGAAATAGAACATATATTTTGACCAGGCACTCGCTTCAGCGCCTGGTGCTTGCACTCCAGGTGAGCGCCTAGTTAAATTGCCTCGCCTGGAAAAATAAAAGGCATGGGGTCTCGCCTCTCCTAGAGTACCTAGGTGAGCGCCTCAGCGCCTCTTGACAACACTGGCTCAAGCAAACCAAATATCAGGATATGTTTAGCTATTACTACTTTGGCCTCATTAGTGTTTCTTGAAAGCTGAATTCTTTTTCCTTAGTGTTAAATAAGTTCACCACTAGGATCTGGAGGTCAATCAGCCAGTCTCTGTCGTGAGTTAGGACATTGCCCTATATTTCAGCTTAGTAACTTGTGGTTGTAAATTGGGCTGGTGTTATTCCAAAAAGAAGAAAAAAAGGGTTGATGTGATTTGGACAAGAATTGGAGACAGTATATATATGAAGGCATTAAAGACATCAAATCTACCTTCTCTGTATTCTTGTACTCTCCTTGTAGGTTTGTGTTGGGGTTGAGATGGGGGAGCTTTGGTAGCATGCATTCATTAATAAGGTGGCACTTCCCTTAATTTCTTATGGCAGGCTACAAGACACGCAGAGATGGAAGCAATTGATGTTCTTCTTGAACAGTGGCAAAAAATTGGACTTTCAGTGTCAGAAGTTGCTGAAAAAATTTCAACATGCAGTCTCTATGTTACATGTGAACCATGTATAATGTGTGCTGCAGCTTTGTCGATACTTGGTATGTTGGTTCTCCTTTAATGGCAAGACTCCAATCATTGCTATCTTTCTTATTTACAGCTAGTCTGATCAGTTACTGCTGAATCTGTTCCCCTGACTTAGGTATAAAAGAAGTATATTATGGATGCGCAAATGATAAATTTGGAGGTTGTGGATCAATATTGTCATTGCATTGTAGCAGCTCTAAACTACCTAACAGGTACATATCTTTGTACCACATTTCAGTTAGTTCATGATCATTCATAAGTGGATAATGCATACCAGACCTCAAAAATATGCCTTATTTGTGCATTTTGCACAAATGAATAATGTGATGAAATGGAGGATACAAATTCATATACCAAAGAGAAAGTAGCTAATATGAATATGATGATGGAATATGAACCTTACTGCCACTTGACATCAAGAAAAATTAAAAGAGAGAGTTTTCATTCTGAATAGTTCAGACTAGTTACATGCCCCGCGCGATGCCGCGGGTCAATTATTTTTTGCATTTCATAAAAAGCTAAGATCTAAAAGTATTAAATTTTTTTGCAAAGTTATACCCAAGAGTCTTAGGTTTAGTTGCAACGCCTAATCCAAGAGTAATGTTTATAATATTAATAATAACATTAAACTTGCATGGCCTAAATTTAAGTGGGTTTGACTGCAATACCAGACCCAATAACATTGGACGTGGGTCTAGCTGTGCAAGGTTGTGTCATAAATGTGTGATAATTAAATAGATTAGTTAAAAAGAAAAAAACAAAGAAAAAAAACCAACAGAAAAATAAAAACTAATGAAGAAAAAGAAAAAAAATATGAATTAACTGGGTTAACCCTTCAAACCAGTTTAACCCGTCATACCTTGAATTCCGTGAAAGTTTGATAATTAAAAAGAAAAAAAAACAAACTAATGGGTTAACCCAGAATTAACTGAGCTAACTCGTCAAACCAGGTTAACCTGTCAAACCCGGAATCCGTGTCATGAAAGTTTGATAACTAAATAGAAAAAAAATTAACATTAACAATTTAAATTAAACAACAAAAATTAATTAAAAAGAAAAAAAACAAAAGGATGAGCCTTTTCACTGTGGACTGCACTGTGCAGTCCACAGTCAAATGCATAAAAACAACAAAAAAACAAAAAGAAAAACTAAAGGCATCATCCGAGAACTACTTAGAAAAAAATTTAATATTAATAAACTAAATTAATTAAATAAAATTAATTAAAAAGAAAAAATAAAAGAAAAAAAACCTCTAAGAAGAAAAAAAAACTAAATAGAAAGAAATTTAACATTAACAAACTAAACTAAACAAAAAAAATAATTAAAAAGAAAAAAAAAGCAAAAAAAAAAATTCCAGGTTAACTCGTCAAACCAGGTTAGCCCGTTAAACCCGGGATCCGTGTCATGAATGTCTGGTAACTAAATAAAAAAAAATGAACATTAACAAACTAAACTAAACGAAAAAAATTAATCAAAAAAAATTAAAAAAAATCCGGGTTAACTCGTCAAACCATATTAACCCATTAAACTTAGGATCTGTGTCATGAAAGTCTGATAACTAAATAAAAAAAAATTAACATTAACAAACTAAATTAATCAAAAAAAAATTATGAAAATAAAAAACAAAAAAAAAAATTGACGGGTCAACCCAGAATTAACCAGGTTAACCCGTGAAACCAGGTTAACCCGTGAAACTCGAGATATGTATCATGAAAGTCTGATAACTAAATAGAAAGAAATTTAACATTAACAAACTAAACTAAATGAAAAAAATTAATTAAAAAGAAAAAAAGCAAAAAAAATATATTTTTGGGTTAACTTGTCAAATCAGGTTAACCCGTTAAATCCGGAAAACGTGTCATGAAAGTCTGATAACTAAATAAAAAAATTTAACATTAATAAACCAAATTAAACAAAAAACTTTTGTTAGAAGAAAAAAAATAAAGAAAGAAGCAAAAAAAAATCCCGAAAGGCATAAAAAACAGCTAAAAAAATAAGACAACTTAAAAAAAAAAAACCAAAAATGGATCAGTGTTTTACTGTGGACTGCACTGTGCAGTCCACAGTAAAACACTGATGTGCAGTCCACAGTAAAACACTGATCCGTTTTAGTAGATGTTACAATTAATTAAAAAGAAAAGAAAAAACAATTCGGGTTAACTCGTCAAATCAGGTTAACCCGTCAAACCCGGGATCCGTGTTATGAAAATTTGATAACTAAATAAAAAAATTAACATTAACAAACTAAATTAAACAAAAAAAATTCATTAAAAGAAAAATACACAAAGAAAAAAGCAAAAAAAAACCCATAAAGGCAATAGAAAACCAAAAAAAAGGGAAAAAAAAACAGAAAAAAAAGGGAAAAAAAAAACGAAAAAACAAAAAAAAAGAGAGGACTGCTCAGTGTTTCATTGTGGACTTGCACAGTGAAACATTGAGCAGTTTTAGTTTTTTCTTAATGATGGAATATGATGCTTAGGGTCACTTGGGTGTTTTATGGTTTGGATTTAAATATCAAACCTCTGCTTTCAGATTGTTATTACAAACAAAAAGTATAATTTGTTATGGACTACTCATGGTAGAAGTGTTAGGTTATTGCTTTGTGATACCCTGCTTGTCTGGTTCCCAGTGCAAGGTCCTTAAATTATTTGGTAGAGATTCTCTTTTAGAAACATCTTCCATTTATTAGGGAATTGTGCAATTGAATTCATGCACAATATGTTCCACATTTTGTCAGTGGGGACATTGCACAAAGGAAAGATTTCAAATGTACTGGAGGAATAATGGCACTTGAAGCAGTCTCTCTTCTACGACGTTTCTATGAACAAGGGAACCCCAATGGTATGAACTCGATTGCCCAGCTACAGCCATACATGATGCATATGGGCACATGAACTGGAATTTTGTGAAATGAATGGAAGGCAATTTTTTTGAATGTCTTCTAGTAATTATTATGACAAAACCAACTTTGGAGTCTGAAATGACTAGCACTTTGCACACCCTCTTAGCAATTATTATTTGATTATATGATGCGTATTGCAGTCATAATCTCTTGCATGCTTTGATGTTGGCGATTCCCTGAACTGTGAAGATCTGTAAGAAATTATTAAAAATGATGTACTTTCACCTCATTTCTCCTCTTGGAAGAGAGATAACCACTGGGACACCCACCCACCCATGCACCATTATTATATTGAGGTCAGCTTTAGCATTATGCAATGCACATTCATCAATCTAACATGTCGCATGGGTGGGGATGCATCTACCTTGTTTGCTTATCTATACAGTCCTACGAGTATTATATGCTAAGCACTGAAAAGTTTAGACAGTAACATCATATCTTTAATTGAATTTGTCTTCACTGGACCCTCGATAATAACTTCTTTTTTTCAGCTCCAAAACCTCACAGGCCACTGGTTCAACAGGCAACAAACAACTAGACTACCAAAACAATATTTCATACTTTCTTGCTTCCAGTTGTCTTGATGTAAGACTTGCGAGATAATCAAGTACCTTCATCATCTGTGGGAATTCAGGCAGAGGAATGTGCTGGTTCATCAGCATTGCTTCAACACTTTATGAGGGATCTAGGAGCAAAGCTTTCATGATTAGTAGATTTGATTTTACACTTTCGACCGTACAATCTCTTCTCATCAGTTTCTTTCAAAACCCAGATAAAATCTAAGAAGTATTTTAGATAGAAACTGTATACGGTGGACCAGAAATTGAAATTTGTGTTATGGTCAATGAATGTAGCAAATATACTATGATTTTTTTCTTTCGGCAATAAGAGAATTTGTTACGATGGATCATCAATGTACACGAAGTTTGGATTCTTCGAGTGGAAATTTTGTTACAGATAACATTTCAGGTAAAGAAGAAGAGTAGCAGTACAAAATCTTGAAACCTTTAATCAATGGTCACATGAGCATTCATTTCTGTGCTTCTGCTAAAATAATTGGTGATGGTAGTGGTAGTGATAGCAGTAGTTCTTGGAAAAAATGTTTTCATGCAGAATCCCTGGTAAAGATGCTAATTTGTGATAATTGTGAAGATTCATTTCATGTATCTTGCTGCAATCCTCGTGTAAAAAGAATACCGGTTGATGAATGGTTGTGTCGTTCATGTTTGAAGAATAAAGAAAAAATTCCGAAGGAGACAATTATTAGAAAACCTCTCAATATAATTCATGACATGGGCAGATGTAGAAATGCTTCATCTGCAGATAGAAAACCTCTCAAAAGTGGTGTTCGAGTTGTTAAAAGGTTTTCAAGTAGAAGTTCCAGATTGGTAAGTTCCAATTATCTGACATGTGAAAGTTGATTCCCTCTTTCTTCAATGCATACACTCCATCTAAGCTACTGGATTTCATTATTATTATTACGAAAAAATACTAAATGACGTGGGAAAGCGTTATAGCTTTTTAAACAAGATACCGTGGATTTTTATAATGTTTTTTTATATGAATTTTTTTTTTACATATGGTTTTTTTGTTTTGTTTTATTATAATGATTTTTTTAAAATTATTTTTATGATTTTATTTTTTAATATTGAACTGGTTGAGAATTTAAAATTAAAATTTTTTTCTTTTTATTTTGTTTATATATGAAATTAGCGTGATTTGCAGGATTGTCGAGGTAACTCAGGTTGCTCAGTTTATGGATTTGGTGAGTTTTTTTTAAATTGAATTTATTTTTTTATAATCTATTTTTTTTTCATATTGTTGAAAAAATAGTTTTAAAGAAAAATCATTATATTAAATTTTATAAAGTAACAAAAATTAAAGGATGCGGGGAAAACCACTGCTCACCTAACACCTATTACACCATGGATTACAATAGTAATTCACAATGTTTTGTTTTTTTTTTTTTAATTTTTGTTATAATTTTTTTAAAAATATATTTTTGTTGATTTTATCTTTTAAAACTGAGATTGTTAAGAATTTAGTTTGTAATTTACTTCTTTTTATTTTTTTATATGAGATTAACATGATTATAGATTTGTCAAAATAATTCAGGTTGTCTCAGTTTTTAAGTTTGCCTTTCTAAATCTTTTTGTTAGGTTTGTTGTGACATTAGGGAATTCTAATGTTTTCAATTGAAGAATAGAATTAGGCTGGATAATTTTATTCATATCACCAAGGGGTATTTATATTGGACAAATATCAATCATTTAGGTAAGTCAACTATACAATTGAATAGGCTACAATCCTGGATCTAAAAGTTAGGCTAAAAATCACCCACTTACAACAATCAGCTAACCAATTGATAGTTGTATACAACGAATATACTTTAACTCTCTCCCTTAAATCACACATGCTCAACTTCGATAGTGATATATGAAAAAGACCACTAGTAATAACATGAGTTATTATATTAACGAGCTCTCTTAGTAAGAAGAAATCTTAACCAGACACCAAAATCTAGATTATCTTTGATGTTGAACTTGAACTCTTGTTAAGTTCAATATGCTTGGTTGATCATGAATTATTTTTTTAGATTAACGTGGGTGTCCGGACTAACTTACGCGCATCTCAACTAATCTTACGGGTCCTGAAGTTAGCGACCATGTAAGCCTTCAATGGCTGTGAGGTTTGTGGGAATCGAATTGGTGACTTTTAGAAAGTAAACTCAGGACCTGATCAGTTGAATTACAATCCTCGTTGTTGCTAAACTGGATTTTTGGTAAACTTAATAGTTGCTGTGTTTCCACAAAAAAAAAGCACTGTTGTTTTTTTTGTATCGTACCCAATTCACCAGAGAGAATTTTGAGCCAAGTAAGCTTTGTAATATGATGGAGGGCACGGTATTCTGATTTCGCACTAGATAGTGATACAACATCCTGTTTTTACTCCTCTGAGTTACTTAGATACCTCCAACAAATGACACATATCCTAAGATAGATTTTCCATCTAATTTGAAATCCAGCAAAATCAAAATCAGTATATTCCACAATATCCAGGTGGTTATGTCAAGAGATCAATACACCTTTACATGGAGAGGATTTCAAGTAAACCAGGATACAATTTACATGGATGAATTGGCTCCCAACACTAACAGCATTGATCTCTACAACCTTTGATACCTCTCGTTATTCGTTGGAACCTGATCCAGCTAGAAAGCAAGACCATGGTTCATCTTAGTAAGAGTATCCACAGGGTTACATGCAGAGTTATCAATTTCAGTCAGGAGATCTAATATGTATTTCTGTTGTGAGAGAAAGAGTCTTTGCTTGAATGGAGACACTTCAATGCCCAAGAAATATTTTAAAGTTCAAGTCCTTATCTCAAATTTCTTGGCCAAGTAGTTTTAAAGTTTCTCTAGCTCACTTATGTCACTGCCTGCAACAATATGTCATCAATATAAATAAATAAGCAATATAATATCATCACCTTCCTTTTTATAGAACACAGTGTGATCTGCCAAGACTTGTTTGAAACCATTCTTCTTCATCGAGTGACTCAAACTGCTGAACCAAGCCCTCGACATTTGCTTCAGTCCAAACGGTGCCTTTTTTAGCTTGCGTGCTTTTACCTCCTTTAGGCATAAAGTTTGGAGGAGGGCCCATATACACTTAACAGGCTTATATATCAATGTTTGTTCTTTCAATTAGTCAATAATAATTGATAACTAGATATTTTCTACTGGATTTAAAAAGTATACCATACAGACATTGCATTAATTATCAATGAGAAAAATGGAAGAATTCAGTCTGGGGAGATATACCAAAGAGAAAGTAACTGATAAAAAAAACCTTACTGTTGCTTGACATTGAAAAAAATTATAAGAATTCCCCTTGGAGATTTTTTTATGAATAGTTCAGTGATAGCATATAATGCCTAGGATCTGTTGGGGTGTTTTATTGTCTGGATATAAATATCCAACCTCTGCTGTAATTCGTAATGTACTTCCCAATGCAAGGTCCTTTGATTGTTTGATAGAGAATCTAGAGATTTTGTTTTAGATACATCTTGCATTCAGGGAATTGTGCACATGAATTCATCTATAATATGGTACTTATTTTCTTACTGGGGACATTTCATAGAGGAAGGATCTCAAATGTCTTCAGTGGCTCTAGAAGAAGTCGCTCTTCTACGAAGTTTCAATGAACAAGGGAACCCTAATGGTATGTAGCTTGATTACTCAGCTACAGCCATTTATGCGCACAAGAGCTCATGAACTGGCATTTTGTGAATTGCTTTGTCTAGAAAGCAATTTTTTGAATGTCTTTTGGTAATTATTACGACAAAACCAAGTTTGGAGTCTGGAATGACTTCCTTTTTGCACACGCATGAACACGTAGGCAATTATTATGTGATGACATGATGCTTATTTCATCATAATCTTTTATATGCTTGAATGTTAACGATTCCCTGAACCGTGTGGAGATCTTTATGAAATCATTAGAGATGATATTACTTACACCTCTCTTCTCTCCTTGGGAAAGAATTAACCACAGGGACGAACACACACAGCCTCGTTAGGATTTAAGATATTGAGGTCAGTTTTAGCATTCTGCAATGCACCTTCATCAATCCTAATATGTTGCGGGGGTTTGGATGCAGCTACCTTGTTTTCTCATCTTATCAGTCCTATGAGTATTATATTTGCTATGCACTAAAAAGTGTAGACAGCAACATAATTTCTGCTAATTGAATTTATATTTGCTATGCACTCAATACTCAGTTTTTTTTTTTTTTCTAGCTCCAAAGCTTCACATACCACTGGTTCAACAGACAACACACGACTAGGAATTTCATAATTAAGCACCTTCATCATCCGCAAGATTCAGGCAGAGGAATGCGTTGATTCATCGGTATTGTTTCAACTGTTTATGAGGATCTAGGAGCAAAGCTTTCAGAATTACTAGCAGTTTTGATTCTGCATATGATGTTACAGTATTGTACAAACTCTTCATCAGTAGCTTTTAAAACCCAGATAAAATCTGGGCTTGAAATAAGAATTCTTTCATATAGAAACTGTATATGGTGGACCGGTGATTGAATTTTATGTTACATTTGCCTTGGTCAATGAATGGAGCATTTTTATTGTGATTTTTTTTCCATTTCTCTTTACAATAAGAGATGCTATGTGGTTTCAGTTGATGTCATGCATTTGAAGGGAAAGTGGAAGAATGGAATTTGTGGTCTTATGTTAGTGTCATCTCCATGCTTTCTTGAAGGACTTGATTACTTTTCATGGCGTGTAATCCATGTAAAGTCTAAAATTAAGAAACAATTGCAAGATTGCTTATCTTGGCCATTGCTGTACTATCACAACTGAGCAGAGCAAACCTATCAATAAATTAGGTTTCTATATAAATTTTTTACCAATAATGCACCATGAAAAACACAAATGTGACATATTTGGAAGTTTAAAAGAGAAACAGCATGAACTTTAGAAGGCTTTATTACAATTGTATCAATAATGGAAACAAAGACATGATCAAATCTATAATCTGAAAATTTTCCCCATTAAGAACAAAAACGGCATGACATAATTAACCCATATTCTATAATTTAAAAACTTGTTACAAAGCAGAAAGTGTTCATTCTAGCAACATTCATTAAACAAGAAAGAGGAGACAGATCTGGAGTTAAAAGTTTTCATCCTGCTGCTGCTGCTTCTTCTTTTCTCATTACTACCTTTTGCACATCTACTACTATGGGCACATTTGTATTATACATTCTATTTTATAACAGGAGATGATAATCTTGTTTACTCCATGTTTTCAATTCAAATACCAAGTCTAAGGAAAGATTGTAAAATTTCATGTAAGTATATTATTTGGATGCAAAATACGAGATCAACTCGCACATGATTTATGTTTTTAGCTGTGAAGAACATTATTTCGATGTTTTTTACAAGAAACGGAGATTACATCGTAAATGCAACCAACACTTAGTCTTGATAGATATACAAAAGCATGTCTAAAAATGTCTCGAATCTAGATCATTAAAAGAACTCATAGTAAGCAAATAATAATAATAAGCGCATAAATTGAATAGCAAGTGAAAAAAAACACCTTTACAACCGGTTGCACACAAACAACTATTCTGTCCATAAAAAAAAAAAAAAGGGTCAGAGTAAAAAACAGAGTTTTAAAGAGAGAGAAGGGGGGGAGTTTTTAGTTTTAGAGAGATAAAGAGAGAGGGGCTTTGTGTCGTGGCCAGCTTCTTATAAAGAGGCCTCATTGCCAAGCCATTTCCTTATTGTTGGAAGGCTTTTGGCGATCAGGTATAACTTTCTTGTCATTTTTGCTTTCTGCGTTTTGAATTTCACTGTTACTTTTTTGTTTTTTTTTCATTGCTTTATGTTTCAGATATCTGAATGTTGATGTTTGTAGGGCATTTACAGCGATTCTTGAATGGATTTTTTTTTTTTTTGCTATTCTTTCTTTAACTTTGTGTGAAAGAAATCAAGACGAACAGTATAGGAAATTGTGAATTGAATTCTATGAGTTCTGGAAACCTGAAAAAGAACTTAGGGCATTTTATTTTCAGTCTTCAAGAAGGAACCGACAAACCCATTATTGATTTTAAAGAAAATCCCTTGGCATTGTTAGAATAAGTTCTTCAAACTTAGTTAATAATGTTTTAATTGGTTATTGAAGCTCTAGATGGTGCTGGGTTTAGGTTTTGGTGGGTTAGATTTGATAGTTGTGATTTAAGGATGTCTTTTGTTTTCTTTTGTGGGTAAAAGAAGATGTGTTCAGGTTTTCTTTTTATGGTTTATTCTATAAGTTTTGTTTGTTATTTGGATGATTTTTGTTGTCTTTGGGAAGCTTGGGGTTTCTCTTTTGTGGTGAAGTTGGAGTTTTTGTGTGTCCACCCATGAATGTCTACTTGAACACAAATGTTATAAGCCCTAAAATTTGGCAACCAATGGTGCTGTTTAGTTTGTCTTTTGGAAAGTTGATGATTAGAGAGCTCTTAGTTTCATATAGTAATCTGACAAGTTTCCATAATGTTATGTGGTTTATATGCTTCTCCTTATATATGCAAAACATTCTTTAAACCCTTTAATTCTTTGGGTGAAAGGAAAAAATTATTGAGGAAGAACATGAATAAAGAATCCTAAAGGTATGCATCTTTCTAAAATGAAAGATAAAATTCACCTAGCTCAATTTGCAGGATAAAATTAGGAAGCCTAGAAAAATACTCTAACCATGGTTGTTGATCATAATGTGATTGATTTCTTAAAATTCTTGCTTCTCTTTCATCTAACACACCAAAAAAGAAAGTAAAAAACTATTGGAAGATCTCTCTCCTTTCCATACCCCCTTTCGGAAAAGCCCTTAACAGTTGTCAAGTGGTTCTCTGTAGGATGAGCACTAAATATCTAGTGCAATTAAGGAGTCTATAAGGCATCGTATCTTGATGTTCAATGTGTTCTATGCTCAAACAATGCTAAGAATCAGGGGACAGGGGCTTTTTTCATAAGGTTGTCTTGTCATTAAAGTATGCTGATAAGCTTTTTGGTGTTTGTGGTGAATAATGAATGTTATTAGGAGTTCAAATGTCTGGTTGATACCTCTACGAGTAGCACTGTGAACTTCTTCAGCTTTGTGCTGTGTACCATTTCTTCAGTAAGCAAAGGGGGGCATTTTTAAGGTCTATATCAATCACAAGTTTGCATCATAGGAGGTTGCTAAGCAGTGGCTTCGATTTGGAGTGCAAAAATCACATCAGCTGGATATTGGCTGAGTTTTCAGGTGAAAATGTTGATACAGAGTTCCCTATCTACTTCAATTGAATGTACTCCATTTCATGTATCTGACCAAGGGAAACAGGATTTATTTTGTGACTGGATGCCTGGTACTGAAATTTGGCAGATGTGCTCAAAATGTCATGAACACTGCCATAATTGCTGTAAAGATGCTGCTTCAATCACCGAGGAAAAGGAGACTAACAATTATTCATGCCTGTTAAGTTTTCCGAGAGGTCCTCATCCACCAACTATCATTAAAATGTCTGAAAGTTCAGCACCTAGTTTTGTATATTGTAGAAGGAAGTTACAAGGAAACTCTATTGAGTTTTTATCAGCAATCACAAAGAGAAGTGGAGAGGATTGTCCTTATGCCATCAATTCTGATGGTCCTTCAGTTGCAGTTAAGGAGCACTGTGTAGTTTCTGAAGATGAGCATGAAACCGGTACTGTTAGAGTACCTCTCATGACTCCTATATTATGCAATGGAGTTGATTGTTCATGCCCCTTTTCCTTTGGAAGAAGTACTCAACTTGCATCTGTCAGTTCAGTGTCTGAAAGTGCTGCTACTAATTTTGTTTATGGGAAAACAAAGCTACGACAAAACTCTGTTTCCTTTTTATCAGCAATGGCAAAGACAAGTGGAGAGGATTGTCTTTCTGTGATCAGTTCTGATGGTCCATCAGCTGCACGGAAGGAGCAGCGCCTAATTTCTATACATGTGCATGGAGCTGCCCTTGTACCTCGTCCTCCAGTATGCAATAGAGCTGATTCTCCATGCCCATTAAGTTCACAAAGAAGCCCTCAGCTACCCACTGTCAGTACAATGTCTGAAAGTTCTGCATGTAATTTTGTATACAGCAGAAAGAAGCTGCGAGGAAACTCTGCTAGCTTTTTATCAGAACAGATCCCTGCAATGGCAAAGAGAAGTGGAGGAGAGGATTGTCTTTCTTTAATCAGTTCTGATTGTCCATCAGCTGCACGCAAGGAGCAATGCCTAATTTCTCAACATGAGCAAGGAGCTGCCCTTATGCCTCCTCCTACAGTATACAACAAAGATGATTCTCCATGCCAATTATGTTTACAAAGAAGTCAGCTACCAACTGCCAGTACAATGTCTGAGATTTCTGCATGTAATTTTATATACAGCAGAAGGAGGATGCGAGGAAAATCTGTTACCTTTTTGTCAGCAGAGGTCCCTGGAATCACGAAGAGAAGCAGAGAAGATTGCCTTTCAGTCATCAGTTCCGATGGTCCTTCACTTGCAGTTGAGGAGGCACATGTAGTTTCTCAAGATGATCGAGATCAGCATGAAAGGGGAACTGGTGGAGCTCTTATGCCTCCTCCTATAGCATACAACAGTGATGATTCTCAATGCCGATTAAGTTTACAAGGAAGTCCTCAGCTACCAACTTCCAGTACAATGTCTGAAATTTCTGCACGTAATTTTGTATACAGCAGAAGGAAGCTGCGAGGAAACTCTGCTACCTTTTTGTCAGCACAGGTCCCTGGAATCACAAAGAGAAGCAGAGAAGATTGCCTTTCAATCATCAGTTCTGATGGTCCTTCACTTGTCGTTGAGGAGGCACGTGTAGTTTCTCAAGATCATCAAGATCAGTTTGAAAGGGGAACTGGTGGGGCACTTCCCAGGCCTCCTTTAGTATGTTATGGAGAGCCCCATGTTTCAAAATCAGAATCTAGCAGTGGATGTTCACTTGTTGAAGACCTGGTTTCTGATGAGGCTACAAAAAAAAGCAGGCCAAAAATCATTGAGGTTGACAGTATAAATGATAGCTGCTCATCATCAAAGTCAAATATGGATCTTGTTTCAGATTCTACAAAGACTGAAGGAGATGATAATGGTGAGTGCTCTTCATCCAGTATAGTGGCAGCAGAGGTCACAGGGGAAGATCAGTCTGAAAATGATCAGTGTATCTCTATACTCAGAAGGCAGGGGGCTTTTGAGGGAGTTTGGCCCGGCAAAACCCATGTTTCTGCTAAAAGCATTGGTGATGGTAGTGGTAGTGGTAGCAGCAGTTCTCGGCCATGCAAAAAATGTTTTCGCAAGGGATCCCCTGTAAAGATGCTAATTTGTGATAATTGTGAAGATTCATTTCATGTATCTTGCTGCAATCCTCGTGTAAAAAGAATACCAGTTGATGAATGGTTGTGTCGTTCTTGTTGGAAGAAGAAACGGATAATTCCCAAGGAGACAATTTCCAGAAAATCTCTCAATATAATTGGTGACATGGGCAGATGTAGAGATGCTTCATCTACTGGTGAATCAAATCCTATAGCATTGATGTTGAGAGATACTGAGCCGTATACAGGTGGTGTTCGAGTTGGAAAAGGTTTTCAAGTAGACATTCCAGATTGGTCAGGTCCAATTATCAAGTACGTTGTTTTGCTAATCCTCTTAATTTTGAATATGTGAAGCAGACATCCATAAGAAATAGCTAGACTGAATTATGTGCTATTTAATCTTATAGACCCTCCCATTAGCATTCATATCCACGTCATTTTTTATTGTTGGAGTAACACTTCATCATACAAACTCGTTTATCTGGTTTATTTGCTTCTCAGGGGGCTTTAAATCTGACATATGAGAGTTGGTTCCTTCCTTTTTTAATGCATATGTTCCATCTAAGTTACTGGATTCCATGTTAACTAAAGGATGCCCATATCAGGCATTTTTTTGCCTTTCAAAGCTTTTTTGGTAGGTCTGACAAGTCATTGAGGAATTCTAATGGATTCCACATAATAGAGATTGTATAAGTTGTTTGTAGAGAATTTTTCTGAAGGAGGGAGTTGGTACTATTATTCTGAAAGGAAATAAGCCTGATGCTGATGGTCTTGGATTGTTCCAACGTTTTCAAGAATGAGATCATTAAGCCTGATGACCATGTTCTTTTGTGCAGTCCATTGCTGTTTCTTCCTGATCCTAGAAACACAAGTGTCTGCGAGTCTTGCTGGCAACCTTACAAGATTTAACAGGCTAGGAAGAGGGAGCAATGACTTTGGCCAAGAATTGCTGTTTTACCATTTATTAAAAACGTTACATTCTATTGTTCTTTAGCTATAGACTTTGGTCTTGCAATAAATCTTTATTTTTGAGATGTTATCAAACTTGATACATCCCATGGTGTACAGATGGATCTTTTATGCCCCTTTTCACTTAGTAGCAGAGGCACTAGTAGCTTGGTAGGATCAAACATAGCAGCCATTTTGTAGGCGTCTTTGCAGACTGAACATGTTTAGTCTCTTTTCTTCAACGTGTTGATGCACAACAATGTGGCCCCATGATTTGTATTTTGAGTTGATTATGGGCTCTTTGAGGAATGCATGCTTAGAAGGGAGAGAGCTGACTCTTCAGTAATCTGTTTGGTTGCTAGCAGTGCTAAATGGCCTGAAGCTAATTTTTTGGAGGCAATAGCCTTACAGTTTTTGGACCCAAACGTAGAGGAAACTGAAAATTATTTGGCTTCATTAAAGCAAAATGTCATATTTTTTTATAGTGACTATAAATTCCCATTTTCAGAGCATCTATGTTTAATGTGCTGAAAGAACAAAAAGTAGCAGTTAATAGTTTGCGGGTCAGACAATTGTAGGTTATAAGGCAAAGAAATGGTAGGTTTAATTCCATGAAAGGTATACAGGCAAGTATAGGAATTATTCCATGAAAAGGCTCTGTGTTTCTTTGATCCTTCAGTCTGTACCGAGGCACAGTACGTTGGCTTGTGTCAGACACAAATTTTTTCAGTGTTCTATTCCTTGTCCTCTCCTTTATATTATTTGCTTTCATTTTTCTTTTTTCCTTGCAGTAGGACTTTCCTTTTAAAAAATTTAAGAATGATGCGAGACTGTTTCTAATTATCACCAGGATGTCCTAGACTTGTTACTTTTAACATCATCTGTTATTTTGATTTTCATGTAGTGTCGTCGACATTATTGGCAAACCTTTGGTATTGGAGCCATCATACTTTGTCGGTTTGTTCGTAAGTCTTCAAATTGTTTATTAGTTTCAAGTTTGTCAGTTTAGCTGCAGATTTCTTGGTGTTTTGAGAGAACTGAAACATCCTCTTGTGCAGGAATTGAAGTCCAACAAGTCTTCTAAACTTGGATCTATAGGCAATTGGCTTCAGTGTAAACAGGTTATAGATGATGCAGCAGAAGGAGGCAATGTAACTATATGTGGAAAGTGGCGCAGGTAAAACAAATAGTGATCTCCTCTCTTGGGTGATTTTGCTCGTGTTTTTGTTTATTAACCTGCTTTTAGTTGGACAGCCTCAAACTCAAATGTTTTAGTTATTTGTGGGAGAGTCCAATGCACAATAAAAACCCGTACTAGGACTTTTATACAACTCTCAACACTTGGCCCATCCATGAACTAGTGTACTGGCAGGTTTTAGCCTAGCAATGCCTTGGTAGCGAAATTTTGTAATATTTGTTTTTGCAAACACAATAAACAGTTTGAAGAATTTAAACCATCAAGCTTGAATGTTTAATCTCTTTATAGCCGTAAGTTTTTAGCAGTTCATATCTTGTGTAGAAACGTTCACTAAGTGAAAATATTATGAAATATGAGCAAGCATTACTGCGCACTCAATTTAAACCAGGTACTAAAGTCAACCATGAATGTTTAATCTCCTTAATTCATATTGTTCAACTAAATCCTCCAGCGCTGAACCTATTAATTTTGGCATTGCCTTGTGTCTATCTTAGTCTTGCAATTTCAGGAACAAAATGCGGGTATAATGTTAATTTTCTCGTCTTAAATTGCTATTGACAAGTATGAAGCTTGGCAAGTCCTTTCCTATCATTGATGCATCTTTGTGAACATTTTGTATCATCTGCCCTTTGTTGTGCTGTTGGTTCAAAATGTCATTCCACTTAGTAGGAGATTAAAGTGGAATCAATTCAATTATCTATATCATGTCATTGGCTGTAGCTTTGTGAGAGATCCAAAATAAATTAGTTTGCTAACTCTTTCCCATAGACAATCCCACCAAGTCATAATTGATCTGATAGATCTAATATTTATCTCTTTCTAGTTAAGCTTGAGAAGATTAAGTTCTAGAATGTTGTTGATGTAACAGGGCTCCTCTTTTTGAAGTCCAAACTGCTGTCTGGGAATGCTTCTGCTGTGTCTTCTGGGATCCAATTCATGCCGACTGTGCTGCACCTCAGGTGAATTAGGCTTTTATGTGAAATCTTTGGAATCATGGACTTTCTATGTAGCAAACAAATTGTTTTTGGGTTCCTACCATCTTTATTACTTTAATTATAAGTACAAGTTTGCGGAGATTATTGAATATTCTTAAGCTATATTTAACATATACCTCATATTTTATCGTAACCAAATTTTGTTACATGCATCTGCCTCAGGAGCTGGAAACAGATGAAGTTATGAAGCAAATAAAGTATATTCAGATGGTATGTTTTGGACGATATTTCATGATTTTAGAGTTTTAGCACTAGCGGCTTGGTCATTGTTATTTAAACTTGCTTGTCCTACTTACTTTTTTCCAAGAATACACTGCTTTTAGGCTGTGATGAAGGGCCGAATCTACTATACAAATTATTCTGCTGTTCAGAGCAGACACATGGTTAGAGTTGGTAGAACCTTGAATCTTATCATTGAGCATGGTCTTGGTGGTTCGATTAACAAATGTGGAATAAAACTGACTGTAATTTGTCAAAACTTATTAACATAGTTCATCTAAGTGCACTTGTTTTAGGATCCTTGGCATTTCTTTTGGTCAAGGACATGCAAATTTCTCTTATCTTCATTTGTTAACATGTCATTTGTTGTGCAGCTGAGACCCCGAATAGCAGCTAAACATCAGAAATTGAGGCGTGCCAGCATTGGCGATCCAATGGATGATTGAAAGGAGTGATAGTTGCAAATTTCCAAGAATGAGCAAACACTGCTCGATGATTTCAATGAAGTATTATCCATACAGCTTGCTTTGTACATTCATTCTCACAGAAATCCACAGCTGAGTTTTGGAGTTAGGTATTCACATCATAACCGAAACAAAATTATTTTTATATTAGATTGGTTTTTTAAATGTTCAATATGATATATGTGAGCCTTTGGTTGAGCCTGCTCATATGTCCCGATAGGAAATTTCATTGATCATGGGATATTAATTTCGCCAATCACTTCCTTGTGAAACTCATTTGTGTTGTCATTCTAGTTTTCTCCCTTCCTAACCCATCAATCTCGATAATTCGAGGATAATATTGGTGCAATTTGTAGGAGAGGGACCTAATCTAAATATGTGTAATAGGTGGATAGTGCATTGGTAGGTTGCTCTACAGTGGAAGCAGAGTGAAGTTGATGATGTAACTGATGAAAAATCAGAGGTAAATGAAGAGACAGTCGGTGGATTTGTTGGGGGGTTATGAAAGAGAAGCGACTGCGCTTGTAACTGCTGTTCTTGTACAGAAGTCCAACAAGAAAATCTTCCTGTGTATATATATTTTAGCGAAAACAAAAATATAAATGCCAGCGATGTCTGTGGATGCACAGACACTATCCTTGAGACAAACAAGTGGTAGCATTTGTTTTTGTTTTTTGGTCAGAAATACATGAAAATAATGTATATATATTCTCAGCTTCAGGTCACAAATCAATGTGTTCACGTGATTAATTTTACTACAAATGTAAATTACTAAATAGCCTGTCACTGGAACTGGTAGAAGGCATTCACAGCCCAATAAATAGGGTGAGAGGACCAAAATCCACCATAACAGCAAAGAAGAAAAACCAAGTAAAATTTATAGTCACGCACTCACACTGTCAAACGACTCAAACATACTAGTCATGTTAAAACCTATAGCTTGAACTCTAAGGAACACGCCCAAATTGCACTAGAAGAATCACAATTACACAAATGGAGCAAACCGGAGATCTTTGTACTGACCCAAATTGCCTTGAGCCTTTCTTTTGTATTTTAACATCTTTCTAAGAAAATAAGTACTTGTACAAGGAGTGTCCATAACACAGATTAGAAACAAAAGATAAAAACTACAATGCCAGCCCTACCTGCAAAAGTGTTTAGACAAAATGCTGTGCAAATAATAATAGGTTGCACGGTGTATCAATTTTTTCCCCTCAACTCAGCAATGGGAATGTAAACGATAAATTCTTCAAGTGGACGGGTTTTGGATGACTTCCTAGCTTTGCCATTTTGTAGCTTCACCACTTTCTGCTTCATCTTCTCTAATATAGCCTTCGCTCTACAGAGTCTCTCCATATCATATTCAGCCGCTACTGAAATAGGATTAACCTTTTTCTTTACTCCCTTTGGTTTTGCTTTTAACAACTTCTTCAAGCTCACATCATCACTGCACTCAGCATTCATCTGAAAGTGATAAAAGCTAACATATGTGAGGCATATGAATAAATAAGAACTCTATGCTGTAGGTGCATCAATCCTACAGCAAAACTCAAAACGATAATAACTCTGAGGATATCTTTTCCCATATTAATGCATAGCCTCCCAACACCAACCTCACACTCACACAAACCATTGCCCACAAGATAATACACAATTGTCAACTCCTTATCCAATCACTCAAGACTTCTTTGTTTTTTATCACAGTGCAACCAGAGAAGCAATGTAGACAGATAAAGAGAGCACACGAATTGGGCCTGAAGAAAAAATAAATAAAGAAAACAATCAAGTACTTATGATAAAGAATACCTCATTGCTTTTAGTAGGTGATTCGTAGGAACCTCTTTTCTGTTCATTTTTCCTTAAACTTCTGCTTATTGACTTCAGCTTCTTCCTCTGAAGGATCCTTTTCAAATTCTTTGGGATACATACCTCAGTTTCTTCCCAAGAATCCTGTGAAAGATCAGCAGTTTTGCCCTCCATGACATTTAATGTGGGTTCAGCAGAGACTTTGGAACTAGAGTTATGAAGTTGTTCTCCTTTCTCTACCTGTTGTGGAAGTGAATTGTCATACACGAAACTGAAACCCATAGAAAGACCTTGAGACAGAAGATTTGAAAGTTTCGACTCTCAAATAATCACATGAACATGATAACTACGAATAATGCATCTCATGTTGACACAGAATTTATACTTTTTAACTTAGTGACTGATAAGCATGCAGGAGAAATGAATTATTCTTTCGTCAGTTCTAAAGACATTATTTGTATTTGAGAAACATTAAGGTCAAAATATTAACAAAGAGTATCAATTTTTATTAACAGTTCAAAACATCTGCATAGAAAGAGTCATGAAAGTCCTCAGCAGAACTTTGAATACTACTGCAACAAAATATAACTGTTGCATTTAATGTACATGAAGTACCAACTCACCTTCCGGGACTTCAGAGCTAAATAACGGGAATTCTTGAACCATTTGCTAACCTGAAATTACAACTTAAGTGTAAATATCTGGAACTTAGAAGAAATGAAGAGCTAACATGTGAAAGAGTAATCCCAGTGGACAATATAATGAACTACAACACCAAAGTAACACTTTTTTACAGATGAAAAGGAAAGGAAGAAAAAGTTGATTTTCCACTTTAAAATCACTGATTTGATATGTATGTATCCTATAGTAGTTCTGTAAGTTCAATTTCAAGGCATCATTATGCATTGATTCAGTAGCTTAAGTTGTTACCTTCCCAGGTTCAAGGCCCAATTCTTTTGACAGATTCTCCTTGACAGTTCTAGATGGAAGTTCATTTTCTACAAATACTTGGCGAAGTTTCTGGGACAGCACATGAAAAGGGAAAGATAACTTGCGCAATTTACCAAATTAAATTACTAAGTAATCCTTAAGAGAGAGAGAACATAAAAAAATTGTTTGGCAAGACACATGTGTGGAGTGGAGGAAACTACTACCTCAACTGCATCAGGGGGGAGTCTGAAAATTGGCCTTCGAGTTTGAGGGGGAAGGTTCATCATACCTTCAATGGTCTCATCACTTTTACTTTTTTTTTTACTTTCACACAGTGTCATAAGGGTGCTGGCTGCATTTGACTCCTTCTCCCGTCGCTTTCTTTTGCCAGGACCCCAATCTTCGTCTTCACTGGCTTGCTCGTGTGCAGGAGCATCCTTTCCAAACACCTCCTGATAGGAAAGAAATTCACATTGCCTTAGATAAATGATTCTGAACTATCACTTAAGAAATAGACAGCAGAAAAAATAAAATATAAACTCTGCATCATTAGTTTCCACAGCATAATTTTAAGAGCTAAATAGAAATAGACAGCATAATTTTCATCACTATTGTTTCTTGGGGTAAATCATTGGTCCAATACATAGGCATCTATCAAATGCCTGCTTTAGCTATATCGCTGTCACACCCCCTCTTCCTGCAAGCTACTTCAAAAAACAATTCCAGAGAAACCTATTAACCTTCAATAAGAACAACAAGAAACTAGTCCCAGGAGGTGGAGGAAGAAAAGCAGAGTCTAATCGTACATCCCATCCATATATTTTTCTTGACCCTTGTTTTTTTCTTTTTTGCCTTTTCCTAAATTTGACCTGTAAGTTCGAAAATACATTATTACCTCAGCATTCCAGATCAAATATAGATTAAACTTGCCATAGCGGATATAGTTTGAAGTTTTAAACAGAGATTCTATCACACTGTGTGCATAACCACTAAAAATCACTGAAGATGCACTTCTTCCTATAAAAAGAGAAACCAACCTATGAAGTTGATTCAAGTTGTCACACCACCATAACTTTTTAGTTTTATGCGAAGCTAGTGATACAATTTTATGTTACAAGCATTTAGAATTACTCACATCATATAACTTCTTATAGTCAATTGCTCTTCTCTGCCTACGGCCACAAACAATTTCCCCATCACTGGTTTCATCAGAATCTAAACTGCTATAAATAGAATTGTTTCTGAAGTCCAAGCCATGCATCTCCCACCTCCTGGATCCCAAAAAAACCTCACCATCTGAAGACCAACCCAAGCTGGTTGAACTGCTGATGTCATCAGATGCATCATCATCAGTACCCGCTTCACTCATGATGTTGTCTCTCCTCTCTGGATCGTAATTATCATCTTCAGAATCATCTGAAGGCCATTCTTCTTCGGGGTTTAATAGCACATTTCCAGCATCAGGAATTGCTGCTTCTTCTGTGAAAATATCCTATTTCAAGATATAGTGAACATCAGATTGGTTACAGGGCACCAAAACCAAGATTTTTTAATTCCCTTTCAACTTTTTAGCTAAGAAAAAAGCTCAACAATATTTTAACAATAACCTGCCAACTGCTGTCCTCTGAGAAATGGGTTCCCAAATGAGCATTCATAGCTTCTATAATATCCATCCTGCATTCACAGAACTTGCAAAACCATCCCTGATCTCCTGGAGGTACTGCAGAAGTGCAAATTATCAAATGTACAGAAAACCTTAGAAACAATCCATTTGTTTCGTAACTCGGTAGAAAAAACTTCACAAGAAAAGAAGTGAGTAGAACTGACTACTTTCAGTATCCAAGGGAGGTTCAAGGCATTTTTGGTGGAAAGCACAGTTGCATGTACCATCACAGAGTACAATATCATTATCTGGGGAAACTTCATTCAATTTGCACTTCGCACAGAATATCTAGATGAAGAGATGGAAAAGAAAAAATAAACGTAAAGACACAAGTAAATAATAACACAAGATAAAGCAAGTCAAGGGCCTCCTACCAGCTTATCACTAAGCCAATTTTTCTTGGGGCCCAAGTTAATGTAATATCAGTAAATCCAAATTTGAAGGAAAAAAGGGACTTTTCAATTGATGTTGAGAAAAATAAGCATGCTTCAACTTTGCTTAGAAAATATTTCTGTCTCTTTGTGCCTCAACCAATTTCATGGCCCAATTACTGAATGAGCATGTGCCTTTTCAGCTCTTGAAAGTGAGAAGCAAGAAGTGAGTTTGCTCATTGAGAACTGACAGCCCAGATTTAGGAAATACTGGGTATGAGTCTTTATTAGCAAGAATTCGTCAAAAAGGTTGAATTCTTGTTTAATGCTTTACAATTCTTAACATTTTCCAGAACACTGATGCTGCTTGTGCTTGCTTACATGTTCATGTGAAACAGATCCATCTGGAGCCATAACTGTCTCTTCAATACATCCTACTGTACTAAGAGAATCCACCTGCCGAATTATATCACGTAAACCAAGTTTACACTTCAAAATCTGCTTCCTTGCTCGCAGTAGTTCCTTTTCTGGCCTGATCTTCTCTCGACTGTGGCAGAAATTCAGTAAAAGATAAGAACAAACATAGTTCTTTTATCATTTGAAGCTTCTATCAATTTCGAACTTCCAGTCAGCGGAGTTCTTTGTGTTTTGTTTTGTTTTGTATCATGCATGTAGTAAAATGGGAATCATTCATTAGTTCCGAGAACAGATCAGGTAAAAAATTTCAAAATTTTGAAGAATAAATGATTGAAAAGGAAAATTAATCTAGAAGCATAAGCAGATAAAAAAAATTAAACAAGGTTAATGTATCCAGATTCCTTCGGCCGAACTTACAACGAAAATGTCTTTGAGCCAATCCTAAGTCCCAACTTCAGTAGGGAAATATTCCATCTCATGCAATATATGATCAGAACTTCCTTGAAATATTTCAGATAGCTTCAAATCTGGTAACATGTTCAAATATATGCTCCTAATAATTCATGATAAGGACTAAGAGAAAGAAGGGCAAACAATATTCATTCCGCATCCAACTTCTTCCTAGACTAAACTTGCTTCTACAAGATATGGTTTAAGAAAACGAACCATCTCTGATCAATAGTTTGAAGACAATTATTTCACCTTTTTTTCTCTTTCACATATATCCATTTCACAGATTAAGGAGTGCTAGACTTTAGATGGAATTCTTAAATCACAGTTTGCAATCACAAGCTTAACTTTGCTAGGAAGAGTTCTTTATTTTTCCAAAGGAATGATATGTAAGAAAATCTTTTTACCTTTGACCTTTCCAGCCTTCTCCAGAGTAAGCATCTATAAGGTTCTGGTCCAGCTTCATTTTAATCATCAGGTACCTTGCTCTCCTCTGCAATCGTGATGGTTCATCTAGCTTTACCTTGTCCCTTTGCCTTTTCTTAGGCTTCCTCTTCTTGAGTTTTTTAATTGCACCTTCATCACCATTTTTTCCATTTCCCTTAGAATCAATAGTTGACAATTGTAGCCCTGAGGAAGCCCCCTTCCTTGAGGCCTTCTTATCAAGTGCTTTATGCAGAATTTTCCTATGAATCAGTTTTCTACTGGTAGAGCCATTCCCAATGCCCTTAGGAGAAACTTTTCTTTTTGATACAGCTGAACTGATGATAGTTTTTAGATGAGGTATTGGTTTTGGTTTTGATTTTGTTTTCGTTTTTTGGCCTTTTCTAGGAGATATTTTGCTGTCCTTCTTTATCTTCAATGATTTAATCAGCAACGACCCAGTCACTGTGTCAGAAGGTGAACATTTGTGCGAGTCTTGCAGCTTTGACGTCTTTCCAGAATCACCCATAATGATCTCTCATGTGTGAGAACTGAAAATACACTATAGATGTATAGGTAATCTTTTTGTTACATAGTTATTGCTCACAAACAAGGAAGGAGCTCAAAATCTACTGTAAAGATAATTCTACAGTTTCCACAACTTTTCACTTCTAGTTTCACGCATGACAAACATGAAATTCTACCACCATTGAATTCCATAAAAGTCAGTTTTTTCAGGATGTTTCTTCTAATATAACTAACCATACATTTGACTTTTTGTGCAGCATTAGTAAATCTAAATTTGAAAATGTTTCTTCATAAACAAAGAAAATGTAAAGTCCAATATTCAGTAAAATGAAAAGAATACTTAATTTTCTTTTAATCATCTTTAAGATGCAAACATCTATAGAAAATAAATAAGAAACCAATGAACAAAACGAAAACCAACAACAAATTCGACAATTAAGGACAAAATTTTTGAAAAGAGTCAATATATCATGCATTTCAAATCAAAGAACTGTCATCCATGATCAATCATTAACAAAATCCTTGGAAGTGATCACTGAATTACATTCTCAACTCTAATTCCAACACGAGTAAGCTACAGGAAACAAATTATTGATTCATAAATCAAAATCATCCATGATCACCAACAGAAACATCACAAACAAATCACCCCAGAAGGCAAACATCATTAGCACTGAAACCAATCTATAATCACCACAAGAACAATTCAAGAAGAACCCAGAAGTCAAATCAAAACCAATACCTCAAGAAAGTTTCACATTGAAACTAAACATAAAAAGAATGGCAGCCCAAGAAAGAAAGAAAGAATCCAAGAAAGCAAGCTCAAAAGCAAAAACAAAGAAAAGGGTACCTGAGAAACAAAAGAATGAGACACCTCTACCTCCTGCCCTACACTATAAAATAAAAGACACCGTGTATTTGTAAGACAGTCAGAGAGAGAAAGAGAGGGTTTCTTGATTGATTTGAGGCCTAAAAAAGGCTCCAAAGTTTTGAAACTGGAAATTTGACATCTGGGATTTGGTGCTTAAAAGGAAGTGAAGTGAAAGGTTTATTTGATGATTGAATGAATGATTTGCAAAGAGGTGGCTGTTTCTCAGTTCTGTTGCCTTCCCTCACCCTCTCCCTCTCCCTCTCTATTTTCCTATACGATTGCTAGTCTTCTAAAGTCTCTGTTTCTTTGACTAATTGTAATTACTGGTCCAAAAGGGAGCAACAATTAGTTACACTAATATCCTGTTTTAACAATTCAAAGTAAAAACTAAGAACAATTAACTTCCGGGCATCAAGATTTACCTTTTAGATTTGAACCGTAATGATGACACATAAGGAACAAACTAGCTTATCATTCAAAACCAATATAACCCTTCGAATTATGTTGCTTATGCTGTTACTTGTTTTGCTTGATCTGCGTTTTTTTTTTTTTATTGTAACGGTGATTATTCGCTTAGCTTACATGTATCTCGATTAAATTCTTAAGATTATAAAATTAATAATTAGATAAAATTCCAGTGATTATAAATTTGAATTAGTTTGTAACATTTGAATTAGTGATATTTGAAGAATAAATTCAGAATCTAATCAATAACTCTGTTGGATTGTGTGTTTATGATTGTTATAGCAGTTATTTTTTAAAATATTTTTTATTTGAAAATATATTAAAATTATATTTTTTTATTTTTAATATTATAATATCAAAACAATATAAAAAAACTAAATTAAAAGTAAAAAAAAAATTCAAATTTTAATAATAAAAAAAAAACAGGTTTAATTTCAAAACTAAAAGAGAGAACTTCCTACTCTGATTCCATGTGGCCAAGCTAGAGATGTCTTGTACTCTAGTTTTGAAGCAAAAGTTTAAACAAGCTGGAAAGTTAGCGTTGAGGGGCAAAGAAAGGCACTAATGACTATTCTTTGGTTGTTGATTATATAGTTTTTTGGCCCCAAATATAATTAAATGGATAGCCATTAACTTATAAGACGTTAAGATAAGGTAAGGGTCTCACTGAGGGGAGCGGCGGCTACCCTTGCATAACCTATCCAGTATCCACAGTTTCTAGATTTTTTTTCCAATCGCTTTAATTTAATTTTTATATCAATATATTAAAATAATTAATAAATATCAAAAAAAAATTAATTTAAAACAAAAAAAAATATTTTTTTAAGAAAAACAATGGCTGGAAACAAACGAGCTGCCTCTTAAGCTTGGTCTTCGTTTATTTTTGACGATGATCATAGAGACCAAGATCGCCACGAATCCAATTTTCCTGTTCCAGAAAGTGAGAGAGATACCCATAGAAGAACGAGTCTAATGGCTAAGCTATAAAGGCGCGTTGCCCCAACACCATAAAATTGCTTGGGAAATTAGCTCCAGCCGCTTGAAAATGGAGGTATCTACATGTTAAGGCATAACACAGTCAAATTGCACATAGAAAATCAACATCCTAAATTGGAAATTAAAATGAACCCGTCATTGATAGTGTGGTTAGAATAAAAAGGAACAAAAACACAGTTGTTTCTCTTATAACCATCCATCCATTTAACAATAGATCACAAAAGTAATAAGTTCAACTAGTCAAGTGTAATTTATTTCATCGTTTCAGGCTGCCAACCATTGGCAAGACAGTATCTTCCTGCCTACAATACCCAGAAATACCAAAAAACACCAAGCAAATAAATTGTCAGCAAAGCAACTCCCAGAAGGTTCACCAAATCCTGCAAAGAGAAGCACAAATATCAATGCCATAAAACATGACGACCTTCATAAACAGAGACATAGACACAAACACCCACAGGTAGAGCAACAATCCACATCAAGTTTGATCTGGTTAGAGTTGCGGTTCATTTAATGAGATTTTAAGCAGCACAACACAGCTGATCTCAAGCCCACAATAGTTGAGGAAATGTAGCACAAATGAGCACACCAAAACTCAGTTCCAAAGATTTTTGAAAAAGAACAATATACAAACACACATTCATGAAGAATTTCATAAAACATAGTTTTCTTCTGATTGAGAAGTATGGCAGCATTCATTAAATAACTATAATAATTTCGATATAAAAAAGAACTGTAGTAGTTCTGAGTACAGATTTATATCGCCCCTCACAAAAACTACATAGCATCCTGTTTCCATCAAAAAGAAAATAAGAGAAAAAGTACCAAAAAACCCTATTCCAAGAAAAAAAACCTATTGCCCAGAGTTAAAGTTTCATTGACCTAAACCATTCAGAAGTTTCTCGTTCAATTTTAGAAAGGACAGAAAGGATGCAAAGACAGTGAAGATTCCATTCTGAGAAAGAAACAGTATTAGAGTTATTTTATTGTTCCACCACCAGATGGATCGCCACCTAGCATAACTGAACAGTAAAGATGAGGCCACCCAAACTGCTACCATAAGCTAGACTAAAGTCTTGGCATCGAGAAAATGCCTACTGGAACCCAACTTCATACACCATTCTTATTAGTAAAGAGCATGAAAAACAAATCCTGTAAATATACATGTAAATCCTATGCATTAAAAGAACTACCTTGTAACTATACAAATAAGCCATTATCAAAAGAACTTATTAATTCCCACAAACTAATAAGAAAGAAAGAAAGAATAATGTGTGCAATGCATGCATCACACAACCACATGACTTCAGCATGTAGAACAGTAGAAAACAGAATATTAGCAACTGCTTCAGTGGTATGGTTGTCAATTGTACAATGGTGTGTGTATGCACATAATAGATGTATACATGCAGGGATACAAACACACTCACACACACACATTGATTCAGAGACAACTATTTGCAAAGTTAGGCACTTTATAATGCAAGGAGTTGTAAAGAGAAAGGAAGACCATCAAGAAGTCAAAATGTACTTTGGCTTAACAGTGAAGAAAGGAAAAATGGATGCATACACTGAAAATGTCCTTTAAACTATAGGTTTGTGAAGAAGGATAACTTCTATGAAATTAGGCCACGTAGAGGACAGATACCATAAAATGATCCAGGCAGCTTTTGGCATAATACAAACTGAGTTTTAAATCCCCCCATAATCCCTTTTCAGTTCTTCCAGCCTTCTGATTCTAACAAGTAATATAAGCAGAGCATAAAGTAGGTTTAGAAGAAAATTAAGAAAAAAACACAAAGGTCCTCTTAGAAAACTACATAGCCAATACTCTGACAATAGAATACTGTAAGGATCCAATAAAGCAAGAGAAAAACAGTAAAGAGGAGTCTACAACACATTCATAAAATATCTACTTATCAAAACTTCTGGATTATGAACTTCAAAATTGGTAAGTGGTAGCAAAGAAAATGTATATAAAAATCAATAAACATTACTGTCAACCACAGAATTCGCAATGAAATTCTGTCAACTCAAGTATTTCCCACCATGCTCTTTTCCACCCACCCCTCCTCATCCTCAACCTTCTTGAACATATTCCTTCAGTCATCCAAATGAACAAACATTTGTTAAACACCATTAGATTTTGCATCAACACTAACAACTCCTACCAATCAAATCACTTCTTGTTTTTTACCATACTCGACCTGAAATGACAAAATGAAATGCAAAACAAAAGCATTTATACCAAACAAAATTACCATAATGAAAAGTAAAAATCCAGTAAAATCCATGAAACCAGGATTCATTTAGTAGGAGTAGCAAGAGGAAAGGAGGGGAACCAGGCAACACAAACTAATCACACATTACAGTACTCTCACCAAATCAAAATCACAAAACACAAATTCAACACATTATCTTCCACATTCTCTCGGATAAAACCAAACAAACAAAATCCCTAGATGAAACACAATCAAACCCACAAAAAAAGATCTATAATTAAATTCAATTAAAACCATACAAAAACTACCAACAAAATCACCAATCACATTACAAAAAAACCATACTACCAACAAAATCACATTACAAAAAAACTCAACTACCTACATTTCAGATACCTATAAAAAACAACTACCAACACATGCCATAGCACATCATATTAATAATAATAAAAAAAAACCATCAATAAAATCATCCAAGGAATCTACCCCTAATCAATAGGGACCAATTCCTTTCTAGAGACTACCAAGCAATCCCAACTCAACCCTTTTTAGCTTCAACATCCTCACTAACAAAACCCAACAATCTATCCCATCAATCAATCAAATTCAATCAAAATACACAGAACCCATCAACAAAAATCATCAAAGTACACCACAAAGACGATACCTTTAATCAAAAGACCGATAAAAACCGTTCCTCTCTAATGCCCACCATGCTCCTTAGAATGTTGCTGGTGTTCAAGATGACGGCGTTCCTCAGGAAGAGCAAGAAAGTAAGATAAAACCATGCCGCCAAAGCAAACATGATAAACTGGATCAACTGAGCTTGTTTCAATATACTTAGCATGGTAATTATCCATCCCTCTTTGCACTGATTTCTTCACGTAATCAAGTGACAGCATGGGCTTCACATGGTTGGGAAATTCCTTCACTTTCAAGCCCTTAATTTCGCTGTAGAACTTCCTTAGTGCCATTTGATTGAGTGTGGATTTGAGGGTTCGACGAAACCTTAGCCCTAATTTTTAAAATTTGGGGATCTGGTTTTTTTTATGAACGTAGAGAAATGTATATAGAGGGTAAAAACTGGGGAATGAAGGATAGATTTTGGGGCGGTTAATTGGATGGACGGTTAATTCGTTGCTATTGGTGGGGTCCACAAAATTAAAGAAGACAAACAGGAAATTATTGATTTGAGTTTTCTTATATAATTTCTCATACCCAACATTTAATTAAATATATCTTTTCCATTCTATTAACACTTAAAAATAAATCATAAATGATTAGTGGGTGTGTGTGTTTTTTATTATTATTCATGTGGGGTGTTCGGGCAAGCTTGTGCGCATCTCGACTAATACTCACGTGCTCTGAAATTAACGATCAGGAAAGCCTCCAGTGGCCATTAATATTGACAACCACAGGACTCGAATCTGAGACCACAAGGGGAGCAAACCCCTTGGTTCCAGGTTCTTATCACTGAGTCACCTACTAAATGGTTAAAGTTTAATTGCATGAGTGGAGTAGGATGGTAATTTTAAAGTTATTTTTTTATATAACAATAAAAGATATGCTTCTAGAGATAATGTTTTTTTTTCTAGGATATTTAAAAAAAAATCTTAATTCTAAAATTATCCCTTTCTTTTTCAAATTTTTCTAATTATTTTGAGTTACAAAATAACATATTCCTTCTTTTCTTTTTATAAGCCCAGTTTAGCATTGCAATTTAACCGTATTTTTAAGAAAACAAGTTAACTTTAAATTATTTTTTTGACTTTTTTGGATCATTTTATTGTGTTAATGTCAAAATATATTTTAAAAAATAAAAAATTATTATTTTGATTCATTTCCAAGCGAAAAACACTTTAAAAAGCAACTCTACTACACTCTCAAACAGGTTTTAACTATGTATATATTAAGAGATTACTTCATTAAGTCAAGCAGAAAATGACAAATTTTGGTTTTCCGATCACAACTTATTAGAGTTTTTTTGGTTTTTAGCAAAGTAAAAAATAGTAAAGTAATACAGTATAGAAAAATGTTTGGAAGATATAACATGCTTAGCGAGTCGCAAATGGCATCTGCGACTTCCATATCACAATTGATATCTGTAACATGTGATTCACATGTCATTTGTGACTTCAAACAAAATTAAATCCTAGAGTTCCTTTCTTCTCATTTCTCCCTTTATTCTTTCTCTATAGTCAGTTGTCACCTATCTCTCCTCGCTATAAGTAACTACCTTTTCTCTCTCTTTCTATATAGCAAAATACACCCAAAACACCACGAGATCTCCATCCCTTCTTAATCAGCCATTCAAATGATGACTACGATTATGGATAAGATACTTAGTTGATTGTGTTGACAAGACTAAAGCTATGGATAAGATAGTCAATCATATTAAAGAGATTAAGATTATGGATAAGATACTTATTTGATTGTATGAATAGTAATTAAGATTATCGATAAAATACTTTGTCGATCGTGCTGACGAGACTAACGCTATGGATAAGATACTTAATCGGTCATGTTGACGGTGCTAAGGATATAAATACAATACTTAGTTGACCATGTAGACGAGACTAAGATTATGGATATGAATTAAAGCCAGTCATTTGGACAGAGACAAACTAGTATGGGGTAATAATTAAGGTTATGGAAAACACTTGAACTTTGGATAAGATATTTACTTGGTTGACCCGGGTTGACTCGGATGAATTTTTTTTTGTTTAATTTATTTGTTCTTGTTGCCTATTTTTTGTCATATTATTAAATTAAACAAATTTATTAAATCAGTCAAGTCAATGACCCAATTATTGAATTTTTTTTATTTTTTTAAAAACATTTTCATCTTCTGAGTAACTTCTATTTTTTTGTTAGAAAAAAATAATTTCACTCATGACGGGTTATTTCTCAAATTGGTTGGTTCGAACATAATATTTTGTCTCAATTGGATTTCTTAGAATTTTAATCTGAGTTTCGTATCTAAAAGTTTCAGTAATTTTTTACAAAGAATACCAAGATCCGTACAAAACCGCTTTAATTTTATGCAGAACCATCATTCATGGAGGAATGTGGGCAGAGGACTCAATTGAGAATTTTCTGAACTTTGAGGTATCCAATTGGTATAAAAATATTCTTTTGGGATTCTGTAAAGAATTACTATATAATTGGAGACTTATTTAAGGATTACATCTACCATTGAATAAAACAAAAATTATTATACTTTCTCTTTTTTTTCCTTTCATTTTTGTTTTTATTTTTTTAAATTTCATCATTCAATATTTATTTTATTATAAATTTATCTTCATAAATTATTTTAATTTATTTTTTATAAAATTATTGTAATCTCAAACAAACATCCTAACAATTAATTTTTGCTTAATTTTACAAGAAACTGTATAATTCAGTGAAAAATAGTTAAAGAAAAAAAAACAAAATAATAAAATCAATGGAGTTCATCACTCGGATCATGTATTTGATGGGCTAAACCGTGAAATTTAGGTTAATCTAATATATCATCTTCTCAATATTAAAAGAAAAAATCATCTTGATATTTGTTTAAAAAGTCAAGTTACGTATCCACGTTGTTTTTTGACCCGTTAAACTGACTGAGTTATATTAAAACAACTCTTATATAATTTAATTTTAAATTTAGATTAAATAATAAATTAAATCAAAAGATTTTAAAATTAATTCATTAAACCAGGTTTAATGATAATATCAAATAATTTTTTATAACTGAAATATTTTTTTGTACTTTTTTTTTAAGCTGTATCATAGCAAAACCCCTAGTGATAGCTATATATATCTAAACCTTTTTATTATAAAAGAAGATTAGAAAATGTGGCAAAATTCACGATTCCATAAAATGGGATTTGGGTACACATTTTTACTGCACTATGAGCTTAGAGATGGCATAGAAACACTATACCATCATTGTTTATATATTGTATAGATAATTACAGAAAATTTAGCCTAGTTTATATATATATATATATATATATATATATATATATATATAAGTGTGTTTACTTTTTCATATTAAAATTTAAATTTCAGAGAACACCACAATAAAATATATGCTTGTAAATAAATTAATTTAGATGTGAAGGATCTACTTCTAAATCTAATTTGAATTAGCGAATTCTTACATGAAAACACCCTTATCAGTAGAAAAAAAAAAAACCCTACAAAGTTAGTAAAATAAATGTATAATCAAGATCAACCCTCAATCAGGCAATGTTGTGTTCCTATTCCATCTAATGCCTCATTTGCTATGTTTTTCAAAATCCCTTTTCTTTTTTATATCACAAGCTTTGCAGACTTATTAACACGAAAATGATGAATAAAAATCATGAAATGACCGAATTACATATTTTTCTTTGAAATCTTTATATTTTTATATTTCTTACATCTTAAAACAAAATAACAAATTAAATGATGGAAACAAGAATCAAAACAAATTACAATAAAAACTTGTTAAAATGATAAATTAAAAGATTAAAAATCATGAAAGGATCAAGAATCGGTGGAGTTGCATGAATAACATATTTTTCTTAGAAATTTTTATATTTTTCATGTTAAAAAATAATAAAAAATGATCCATTTACAATGAAAAATCGTTAAAATAACAAACAAAAAGATTAGAAATCATGAAATTGCCGCAAAATGATTAAATTGCACAGGAAAAGAACACCACCTGTCTTTTCTAATGCCAGTTTGGAAGTGTAGTTGCTGTTGTTTTTTAAAGTACTTTTCACTAGAAATATATCAAAATAATATATTTTTTTATTTTTTAAAAATTATTTTTGACAACAAACCATCAAAATAATCTAAAAATATGAAAAAAAATATTAATTTAAAATTAAAAAACAAAAAAAAATTAATTTTTTTTAAAATACTTTCAAAACACAACATTAAAAGTACATTCTCATGATTCCATTTCCATTTCGTAGACTTTCTCATGAACAAAAAGTCAAACCCCATCATGATATTTGGATATTTCAATTCAATATATATTTTTTTAATCAAAATTGGAACTATACCTCTAGTTGGTTGGAAGTTAGTAGTTCGTAGCTTGGGAACACCAGGCAGGCATTGCCAGCTTATCCAAGTACAGTTCCCCACGTTGGACCAACTTAATGACCAAACAGACCATACCTTAAAACCCCAAAAATCAAACAACAATGGTCATTTATGTAATTTCACAAGAAAAGAAAACATCACCCGCCTTTTTCTATTCTCAAAAAAAGGAAAGAAAAAACTAAAAAAATATCACCCCACCATAAAATGATCAAATTCCTGAATTATTATTAATTATTAGTAATCTAATCATCGGACAGTTTGTCCAAATCACCAAACAAGCCCAACGTTTTCCTGCATTTTGGAGATTAACAGAGAAAGCAACAGACAGGTCTCTCTGTTTTTTTTTTTGGGATTTTTTTCTGGTTCTCTTTCTCTCCTTTTCGTGTCTGTTTGAAATCTTAAAAAAATAAAAAAATTTAAGAATTTATAGTATATAAGTTTTGATAAATGGCAACGTTCACAAGTTTTAGAAAAGCTTATGGGGCTCTCAAGGATACAACAAAAGTTGGCCTTGCAAAGGTCAATAGTGAATACAAGGTGAGATTTTTGGATTCTTCATCAATTTTTGCTTAACGGGTTCTTTTCGTTTTATGATTTTTAATTATGGAATGTTTCTTTCTTTTCTTTTTCTTTTTGGATTTTGAATGGAAGGAATTGGATATTGCCATTGTAAAGGCTACCAATCATGTTGAATGCCCTCCTAAGGAACGTCATGCTAGAAGTAAGTTTATATTTTGATGTGGGGTGTTTAAGATTTTGATCTGTGATTGTGCTTTTGAATGGGTTATTGAAACGTGGAAATGGGTTTCTTTTGTGATTCATGGTTTCGAATTTTTTTAGGACGTAGATTTGATGATGTTAGTTTTTTGTTTTCTTTGTTTTTTCTGGTGACTTACAGAAATATTTTCCGCAACATCAGTAATAAGACCTCGAGCAGATGTGGCATACTGCATTCATGCACTTTGTAAGAGATTAGCCAAGACGCAGGATTGGATTGTAATGTTGCTCTCTCGCTCTCTTTTAAATTTCTTAATTTTGATTAATTATTGTTGTTTTGTTAAGCCATGTAGGTATTGTTTTAAATTTCTTTGATTAATTTTGCTCTCTCTCTCTCTCTCTCTCTCTCTCTCTCATTTGAACTTGTATAAATGAGTTTTGATCTAAGCATTGTCGTGTCATAACCGTAACTTGACAGTTCATCAATGTAAAAATTTCCCACACATAATAGATGGAACTTGGGTCCTGAAATTTGGGTGTCTTTATGCAGGTTGCGATAAAGACGTTGATAGTCATTCATAGGACATTGAGAGAGGGAGACCCTACATTTCGAGAGGAGCTCTTGAACTACTCACATAGAGGAAATATTCTCCAAATGTCCAATTTCAAAGATGACTCTAGTTCGCTGGGTATGGAGCCTATGTTCAACATTGTTTTTGTCAGTTTATGTGAACAAGCTTTGAATTTTGAATATCAATAGCTTTTTAGATTGCTTTTTCTGAGATGCAGCCTGGGATTGCTCTGCATGGGTTCGTACTTATGCTCTTTTTCTAGAGGAAAGATTGGAGTGTTTTAAGGTTTTGAAATATGACATTGAAGCTGAGCGCTTGAATAAAGCATCACCTGTGGCAATCAAGGTTTCTTCCGTGCTGTGCATTAATTTGGAATCATATTTTAACCTGGCATCAGATTATGTTTTTATCATGGAACGGCATTAACTATCTATTAATTATAACAGGTGCATAGTAAAACACGGCTCTTGAATGGAGAAGATCTGTTGGAGCAGCTACCTGCATTGCAGCAGCTTCTTTATCGTCTACTTGGTTGCCAGGTAAGGATTGATACTGGTAACAGATTTGCTTAATTGTGGTTACGGAACAATGAGATTTCTTTGTGTGGCTTTAGTATCTCCTAACCACTGAATTGACTTTCATTATATAATCCTTCCCTATCCCCTTCCTCTAATTTTTGCAGCCTGAAGGTGGAGCTTATAACAATTATCTAATACAGTATGCCTTGGCTCTGGTATGCATGATACAAATATGTTTTTCTTACAAGAGTGTTTTCAGCAGTATGTTTTGCGCAAGTACTTGTTGGAATTCTGAATGACGGGGGAATTTTTCAGTGAAAAACCAGTGCATATATAACTGAAATTTAAATTATTTCAATTGCCAGATGAGCTGTGAATTTTCTTTACTGTACTGACCAGTGACAATGCACTTTCTTATCCTCATCGGCAGGGTAAGATTGTGCTGTGAGCTACAGTCCCTGGTGTTTTCTAAATCATTCTCTTAAAGCATTATGGTGTTGTCTTTTTAATTCTTGTGACTTGCTAGGGATAGAGTAAAAGGATGCTTTAAGTGTTTTTTTCCCCCTTTTCTTGTTAACTGGGACCAGAACTGGAAGCCTGCCTGCAGTGCATGATTCTTGGAGTGTTGATACAAATAACTGGTGAATTTGTTATTCCTTGGGGTTATTTTCATATTGTATCCAAGATCTTCAAGCTTATGGTTTCTAGAAGTTATTATTTATAACTATATAATACATCTAATTTTCTATCATGGGTCATTATACCAACACCTTTTGTTGTATTCCTTTGTTTTTTTAAGTCATAAAATTGTTGTTTTTCATGCAGGTCTTGAAGGAGAGCTTTAAAATCTACTGTGCAATCAATGATGGAATTATCAATCTTGTTGACCTGGTAAAACTTGCACTCAAGCGTGTAACTGCCTCTTGGACTAGTTGTATTTTTCCTCTTATATTTTTTCCTCCATTAACATAAATTCAAAATATTTTTACAGTTTTTTGAAATGACAAAACACGATGCTGTCAAAGCTCTTAATATATACAGAAGAGCTGGCCAACAGGTTTTACAAACGACTGCTTTTAGTGCCAAATGGGGGTGCCTTATTACTTGTTGTCTAGTTTTTAATTCAATTTTGGGCTGTTCAGGCTGAAAATCTTGCTGAATTTTATGAACATTGCAAAGGCTTGGAGCTTGCAAGGAACTTTCAGTTTCCAACACTGAGACAGGTTCTCTTTGCCACCAAACTGAAAAATTTAATGAATGCTCATGGTTGGTTCTTACACTTTTCTGTATTGTGCAGCCCCCTCCAACTTTTCTTGCAACAATGGAAGAGTATGTTAAAGAAGCGCCTCAGTCAGGTTCTGTCCCCAAGAGACTGGTGAGAAATTTTATCCATGTGGGAGTTTGCTTTTAAATGAGATGGTTAAATAAAAGTTTTTCCTCTGTATTCAAATGTATTGAATTATGAGAAAATGGAATGCGACACCTTCTCTATGTTTTGGGTTTGTGATAAGCATGCTGTTTCACCAACAGGAGTATACAGAGAATGAGCCCGAGGAACCTGAGGAACCTTCAGAACCTGTAGAAGTTGAAAAGGTTGATGATGAAAAAACACTGATAGATGTGGAGGAAGAAACTAAACCTGAGGAAGAGGTGGTAGAACCTCCATTAGTATCAAACGATGCTATTGGGGATTTGCTGGTAAGATCAACATTTTTCTGCATGTCCTTTTTAGTTGATTTCTTGAGTTCTCTTTCACATAGTGTCTCCATATGTTTTTGTTGCAGGGTCTGAATGAAATAAATCCAAAAGCTGCAGAGCTTGAGGAAAGCAATGCAATGGCTCTTGCAATTGTTCCACCTGGTAGTGCACATATCAATTGATTTATGTTTATTAAGAAATTTTTAGTGCACGTGTGTGGTAGAGTATAGAAGTTCATTTTGGAGTAGTGTTTCCATGTCTTATGGATTAAGTGGCCCACCAATCGGTGATATAGAAATGCAGTGCACCTTGTTTAAATGGTTTATATTGCCCTTTCTCTTTTGAAGTGCTGATGGGACATAGCAAAAATGTCTTATGAGTTTGTGCAATGATTAGCATCACTCAAGAACCTGTGGAGTTATTCTCTTTCATCTAGTGAAACCGTCTTTGTGGTCTACGGGTGAATTTGAGTTTTCTTCTTTCGAAAAAAAAAAAAAGGGAATCTTAACCATCTGATTTATCATACATCGCATGTCTCGTATTTTGTAAAATAATTAATGTTACATTGATGCAGGTGCTGATCCTCTGTCTTCATCAAAGGCTTTAAGTGAACTTGGTAAGCCAAATGCAACAGGTTGGGAGCTAGCACTTGTTACCACTCCAAGCAACCCAACTAGCCAACCAATGCAAAGCAAAATGGTCAGTTTATTTTATCCTTTAAAAAAAAAGTATTGAGACTTTGAATCTATGCCTTTTCTTTTCTCAAAGAAATATAACAAAAATTTTGTTATTCACATGAATACTGGTTCCATTGGAGTTTTAAGTGAAGCACTGAGCAAATGACCTTCACTTTGCTTTCTTTTTCAGAGGTTAGAGTGGTTTGCTTGTCATCATGAAGTTGGTTGTTTTAAGTGTGCAATGATATGTCTTTTTGAAAATCACCAACCTGAAGTCTTTAGTTTAATCTTTTCTGTAATATAATGGAGCTAATTGAAACTTAGATAGAGCTTTCTCAAGGATTAGGTATTTAATTGCATAGCGTTGAATTGGTGCCTTTTGATTTGATGGAATTGACTTGAAACACTGAGCCTGGCTGATGCACCCGATCCTGAAGCAAGCTCAATCCAAGTTTCTATTGACTCCAATAGGATTCACTGGCTCCAGTTTAGCAGCTTTAGTGTCGCATATTGCCTAATTGAAGGTTATTGAATCCTATTAGCAACTGAATCAAGTTGGATACACCAACTCCAGCTTAGTAGATTTAAAGTCCCATATTGCCTCATTGAAGGTCAATAAATCCTATTTTCAACTGAATCATTTTGCCAGTGTACTCCATGAAAATGTGATACTTGTTTTTGCTTACTCATGATCATGTTCTGGTTTTTGGGTCAGGGTGGTGGTTTTGACCGGCTATTGCTTGATAGCCTATATGAAGATGATACTGCAAGGAAGCAAATACAAATGCAAAATGCAGGGTACGGATATGGTGCCACAGCTGTGCACAATCCATTTGAACAACAGGACCCATTTGCAACATCCAACAGCATAGCACCCCCAACAAATGTGCAGATGACGATGATGGCTCAACAACAGCAGCAGTACCAACAGCAGCAAATGATGATGCAACAGCACCAACAACAAAACCAGTCGATGATAGGTCCTTGTCAATACCAACCACAATATCCTCAACAGCAAATGCAGCAGGTGGGACAGATGGGTCCTGCCAACCCATTTGCAGATCCATTTTCGAGTTTCCCACAAAGTTCTGAACCACAGCAAGGAAACCACATGCTAATTTAGAGGTCCTTTTTGCCCAATTTGAGTTTATTCTTTGATTCTTTGGAGTAGCAGAGAAATCTTTTCGTTTGCTACGAAGTCTGATTAGTTTATTCTTTGTTTTTCTTTTACGATGAAAGCTCATAATTTGTTCAACTAGTAAATAATAACTTCATTTATTTTTTGCATTGAGGAACAACAGACCCTTCATTTTGGATCTTGGATGTAATTTCTCTGACACATCTTTGGACATTGTTTTCAAACATAAATGAAACTGACTACAACATAAGTAAGATGTTCACGAGGGAATCGAAATGTTGTATATCTGATTATTTTACTAGAAAAACTTTCAGCATATGTGAATTATTGAAAGCTAGAACAATACTAATTCTTCAGTGGATTATTTGGCATGCTAGGAGTAGGAACATGTTATAGAACCAGGCTCTGACAATCAGAAATCTCAATTGTGGTTGGCTCGAGAGCTTCACAAGGATACTGACACTTAAATACAGTGTTTAGAAACTAAAGTACACCGTTCAGTGTTTTTGGGACCGTGCTTGTCTAGGACTGGTGTATGGTGGAGGTACAGCACTGATAGAGTCGGAAATCCTGGCAATGCGGGTGCTGGTGGTGTTTTTGTGATCATCATGGTGATTCAGGTTCACGATCTCTCCTGCTATATCTGTATGACTTGTGTCTTGTCCTGTTAAGCTCAGCATAAAAAAAAGATTTGCAGGAACTTACACTCTTCAATGCATGTGCAATGTGTTTGGACAGATAATAATTTCACCCGACCTGAGTCGGAGGAAAGAGTCATGTAGGTAGTGAAAAAATATCTTGGACCAAAATTAAAGTGTTAAAGAAGGAAAGAAAATACTCCATTTTTCAATGTTTTTAAAAACTGGGAGAGCCTATTCATTTACAAACATAATTAATAATACAGATACTTGGCAACATAATACCATGATATAGATGAATTTCATGAAAATTTATTTTTGAGAAAATGAAGTACTTTATGATGTTTTGTTGTATGATAAAAAATAACCGGGAAATAAATCTTTTTACAATTTTTAAGTTATTAATTTATTTCAAAATAGTAATATGAAACTTTTTTTTCTGTCTAGGTGCGCCTTAAAATAAATTTCTTTCATTTGGTATTTATTTTTTATCATAAAACCATACCGTTTGATAAATATGATAATTATATAATATGACATGTCGTGTATTATAATTTATTTTCTAGCGTTATAAATTAAAACGTTATATTATATGCAATAGTATATAAACTAATATATTATGTAGTACTGTGATGTATTCTAATATATATATATATATATATATATATATATATATATATATATATATATTATTTCTTATCCATGAAAGGATACAAAGGGAGTTGTATATATATTGACTAAGATTGGAGATAGAAGAGAATAATAATGCACTTGTTACAAGTGAAAAACCCTCAAAGAGCATGAGCATAAACTGGGAGAACCTATTAAAAGGCTATTAAAACCTTCATAAAAAAAAATAAAAGAAACTTTTCTCTGCATCAGCTGCTATATGGAAAAAATTGTATTTATGCTGAATCATGCTACTTCTCTTAAAGAAGTTGGTCATCAAGCAAGAAGCAAAATAGCAGGCATCGGATGGAGGTGCACGTAGAAAGGTCTATGAATAACTGCAAAAAATTTCCAAAGATGCAATACTGATTGTCCAATGAATGTTTTGGAGCACATTTTAGATGAAGATTGCCCCTTTTGTTCTTGATTTCTGTGGCTGTTCTTTATGATTAACCTTAAGTTTGTTCGAAACTAATGAAGAAAAACTGAGATTCCTAAATCAAATTAGTATATAGGGATGGCATCTCGATGACACTTAAATAGACTTTATTTAGCATCCTTGCTATTCAGCGTTCTCAAGAGAAATTAAAGGGGGAACTTATTTTATTTGAGTTTTCTGGAGATTCTGGAGTTCTAGCAAACTAGGAACTTGTTATCGAACCAGGTTCTCAATCGGGAATTACGGTTGAGGTTGGGTAGAAAGCTTAACGAGGATATCAATACAGTATTAGGAATCGAGGAGTACTTTCGGGGACCATCCCTTCCAAGGACTAGTATATATCTAGCGGAGGCTGGAGGCTGTTGGCTGTTGGCGTCAGAAATCCTTTCATTGCAAGTGCTGCTGGCATTGTTAAATCATCATGGCATGCAGCTAACAAGACCGCTGAGCTCTAGGCTATTCGGCAGGGGATGTAGTTGGCTCTTCAGGCCAGCTTGGTTGTGTTAAAATTTCTATTGATTGCACAGGATTCTCAAGGTGCTACTGGATGCATGAATGCTTCTATCTAGGACAATGCCTGTGCACATTTTGTAGCCAGGAAAGGTGCAACACAGAGGTAGAATTAGATTTCCGATGACCAACATATAAATACCAAAAATCTAGGCTATTTGGAGTCAGATATCCAGTTTGCTATTCAGCCTGGCCGTGTTAAGCTTTAGCATAGAATTATAGGATTTACAGGAATCAATCACCACCAGCTTGTCCACTCTTCAATGCTTGTGCAGTGTGTAGCCAAGAAGACAGACGCAGAACAAGGATTGGACTCAAGACCACTCTACTCTAGACCTCAATTGAGAATCCAAAAACACAAATACCAAAATACTCATAATCGGAAGCCTTTAATCTTTTACTTTGAGATATTTTTGTTATTTTACTATTCATAAATATATTGAATCAATCAAAATATCCTCAAATAAAATTTTCTTTTCACATTGACCATTTTATTTTTATAATTGAATTGATTTTTTTATCTAATTTTAAATTATTGAAAAATAATTTTAAATAAAAAAATACTTTTTTAACAAATAAAATTTTGACTGCGACGAGAATACACTTGGCGCAAAAAAAGTTTAACCGGGTAATTAAAAACAACAAAAAATTTATCCCCCGTTGTTTATATTTCCACATCATCCTGTCCACATGGCATATATTTATTGGCTAACTATGAAAAAAACCCTATAATTCTTCTATTTTTTTACAGGAAGAAAGAAAGTCTGATCTCACACGAAAGACAGGAGCAATGGCAGAACAAACAGAAACGGTGTCGTCAAGCGAGAATCAATCTTCTAACCCACAAAATTCTCCAGAAGAGAAGCTCGAGCAACCATCGGTATTTCTCAATTTCCGATTCCAATCTCTAAATTTCTTCAACCTTTGTTTTCAAGCCTTAATTTTTCAATAATGGCTAGCCCTTAAAACAAAATGGGATTCATTGTTCTTATATTTTTGGTTTTTTTTCTCAATTTTTTTAAATGGTTTTTCGGTTCTATTGAGATTTTTGGTGGTTTAAAAAGTTAGGGTGCCTTTTATTTTGTTAGAATTTTAATGGGTTTGTTAGGAATCGGTCATTTTAATGGGTTTTATTTATTTACATAATTGGAATTTGATGAAAAGGTTGAATGTTGATGGATTTGTAGTGGAAAAGTTTGGAGCTTTACAGAGAAATGATGATATTTTTTGAAGAAAATATTGTGAAACTGACCAAAAAACTAAATAAATAAAGTGAAGTTTATTTATATATTTTTAGCTGTTTTTCAGTCCGATGATGTTGGGATTGATCATTGAATGTTTTGTTAACTTAGGTGCCACCGGCATTCTCTGGTTTTCCAGCTTATGCGGATGGTGGTTTTCAGATGTATCCTATCATGTATCCTGCACCAGTTCCAGGGTTAAATCCTATGCAAAATCAAGAACAAGCGAATCATGGGCCGGGAATTTATGCTGTAGCTGTTCCACAATTTATGGGACCAATTGCTGGACTTCCTTCAAAAACACTAATTCCTCTCACGCTCAATATACCTACGTAAGTATACCTGTGATGTGCTAACTGTTGAGAGTTAAGGTTTATAATGTTGTTCACAATAGGATACATGCATGTATTCTTAGATGCTGTAATCAATGCTATTTATCACAGTCATTCCTAGTTTTCATTTACCTGCTTCTGAGTAATGATGCTTGATGATGGTTAACAATGGTGATATATCTGTGTTGTTAAAAGAATCACATGAACTGCTAAATAATGATTGCTGTTTTTTTCTTATTTTCTGTTTAACAGTAGGCCAAGTCATGAGGCTGGGGCAACTGGTGATCAAGCACAAGGTGGACAACAACAACAACCACAGCAGCAGCAGCAGCAACATCCTGCTCACCCAAGACAAATTGTTGTTAGGAGATTTCAAGTTGCATTTCAGTTGGATTTGTTTCTCATACTTAAGCTGGTAGCCGTAATCTTTTTGTTCAACCAAGATGGGTCAAGACAAAGGCTGCTTGTCCTTGTGTTTTTTGCTTCACTTGTCTACTTGTAAGTAATAAACTTTGGAATAATTTGTTATTTGAGATACATTCTTCACATGGCTTTTTATTTATTTATTACTGGATACTCTCTTTTAAGTTCTGGAGAAGGAAGCTCTCAAGTTAACCAATCAAGCTCATAGATGTCATATTCCTTGCTTTCAAAAGTTCTTCTATTTCCAATCACAAATAACACATTAAATAATTCACTGTAGCTCTCCAAGCTGTACCCCTTTTATTGTTCATATGAAGCTACTTTCGGTTAGTTGTGCAAGTGGAAGCTCAACCTTCTTAATGTGTGTTGCAGGTACCAAACTGGAGCTCTGACACCATTAGTACGTTGGCTCTCACAAAGCATGCAAAGGGCAGCTGTGCCTCCCCGTCCACCTAGGCCTGCTGCCAGGGTGGAAAATGCTGGTGCTCCAAGGCAGAATGAATATATTGCTTTGGCAGGTACCTTTCATTTTCTGAATGCATACTAAGGATGTTGGATGTTTTCTGGATTTTAATTTATTTATTTATGAGGGAGGGGGATTCATGGTCATATTTGATATCCAATTGTATGGTATGCAAGGGTATTTCTGCACTTTTGCACAAGTAACCGATAGATGAAGCTTAAACCCATATCAGCTAAACCAGACTAACTGAAGTTTATTTTGCTCTGTATCAACAACAATTGTGAGGTTGATTAATTAATCTTTCAAGTTATATTTTCTTTTTCTTGACCTGGTGATGAAAATCCTTGCGTATCCATTAGATATACAGTAAGCAGAGTTCATTCAGCGCTCTTGCTCTACAGTAAAGCGCTGTTGCTCTACAGTAAAGCAGTGTGCTTGTGAGCCCAAGAAAATGACTTTTTTTTTTTTTTTCCTAATGGAAGGTTCCTTGTGTGGGATTAGTTTCTTTGTTATAATTGAAGTCGAGACTTGAGAGGAAAATATATTTCTGATTTTTCTTTGTAACTTCTGGCAATCATGTGACAACTTGTTGCAGAGGGACAAGCTGGGGTCGAGAATGAGAACAGGCCTACAGAGGATGGTAACCAGGCAGCTGAGAATGAGAATGTTGCTGAACCTGGTGGAGACAATGGTGGCCACCGCTGGTGGGGAATTGTGAAGGAGATTCAAATGATTGTCTTCGGCTTTATTACCTCTCTTCTCCCAGGCTTTCATAACATAGATTAGAGCATACTTTAGCAGGCAACAAAACCAGCTTAGAAGCCGGAAAAAAATGTTTCTATCGTTTTCTCCCGTTCTTCCCCTTTTGAAATAATTAGAAGAGTTCTGCCCCCTTTTCTATTTACTGATAACTTTGATACATTTTGTATGTATTTGTGCAATTATGTCTCCCCTAGAATAGTTTCTATTATGATCGTGGATTTAGGGTTTCACATGTACTAAATTTACGTGTACTGATAACTTTGATACATCTTGTAAATTCTTGCAACGCCATGTACTAAATTTGATTCTTGGTTTGTGACAGAAGAATCAGAATTTTCAGGCTGCTGTTGCTTGTTGCTTTCTGAATCTTTTATGAAATATGAATGTCATTTTTCTAACAAATCAGTAATAGTTGAGAATGAATATTTTTTTATAATCACCTAAACCAATACTTCGAGGCAAATGGAGTTGGAATTGGTTCTCTGTTTCTCGAGTTCTCATGTTAAACCAAAGATGAGTGATCAATCCAGCGAACCAATGGTAAAAGTATTGGGCTCTTTATCAGAGTGGCCATATTCAGAGTCTTGCACATTAATCCCAGTTGAACTCCGTCCCTCAAAGGCCTGCCTTTGGTTCATTCCCAAGTTCAGAAATAAAAGACTCTGGATCCCGGTTCCCCGGCTGAAATAAAACCACCAAGATTTGTCGTCCAAATCCTCGTAAGATTAACAGCAAAACCTCTTATCCGTGTCCAAACACTGGCTTTCCCTCATCTCCAGTCCTCAATTATTTAGCTTGAAAATCCCAACAAAATAACTTCAGCCCTTTTCTTGCATAAACCATCTACTCAACAATTCCAATTCCTCTCTCTTGCTCACGATTAGATCACTTCTCTTGCACCAAAGACCTTGGCATCAAGATTTTGCAGTCTTACAATGTCTCACTCCTTTGTTCAAGTTCATCTACATTGGACACCAATGTTAAGTATCATATTTATAATCCAACTACCAAGCAATTCTTGACTCTTAATCCTTCAGTTCTTGACGATACATCTTCACTTCTTTTCAGTATGAGCTTGACATTTGATCTTTCTTGCCATTGCAAAGTTCTATGCGTTCCAAGTTCACCTACGCAGATGAAATATCAGAGAACTTTTACTATTAAATAGAAGTGGTTTGACGCATCATTAGCATTTACTGTAGATAAGAAAAACCAAGATAGATTTCACGCATCTTTACCCAAAATTAGATGTATACCACGTATGCTATTTTCTATCATAAAATATGTACCCAGTGCTTGCCAATTTAGACTAGGCTAGTTATAATTGTTAGGGCCAGTTCTGGTATATTGGCTGCCTCTGCATCAACCCATATATGAAGACGTCAACTTTGTGGCGTTAAGATTGTCCTTTCAAGCAGCTCTCGTTAAGCTTGGTCAAGCGTCAAGTGTATGGGATGTGAATGCTCAAACAATTAAAATAACAATTCCAGAGACAGCATTCTTCAAAGATCCGATCACTTAACCTTAGCTTTTGGATAAAGTAATGATGTATCTCGATTTGTTTAGGTACCAGAAACAAAGGTTTCCATGAAAGTTAACCAGTCTTCCTCCTATTTGCAATTTTTTAAGTGATATTTCCTGAACCTCACTGTCAGGTTATTGTACGGATTCCACAGTGCGAGTGCACAAGGCAGGGTTAGTGAAGGCAAGTATCAAGAGGCATTTGATTGTATAACCAAGGTCATGACAGAACTCATATTCAGTGTCTTCAGAGCTTGCTTTGGGTGGGGGGTGGGGAGGGGAGGGGGTTGGCTTGGAGATAGCAGCGAGAGAAGCCAAAACTCACTTTATTTGCACCAAAAGAATAGTAATTACAAATATATATACAGATATACATAATTTAAGCTCAACTCACATCTCAGTTAAGAGATTGCTGATTTTCCGAAGCTCTTTAAGTGCTGTCAAGGCTGTAACTTGTCCTTTGCCGACTATAACACTTTTGGAGAAATTCTCCAATGAACCTACCTGACCCCTATCTTGCTGGAAAACTGACTCAATCACCTGCAACACAAATGATTAAGAAATGTTCAGTTTGAATACCATACAAAACATTATATACCATGTCAATTAAGGTTTGCTCGCTGATAATTCAAGGAAAAACTACAGTCTATGATTCCCCAGTAACTTGAAACCTATATCAATTATAGGTGAACCAGAAACAAAGGAAGCAGAGAAAATATGATCCATCTCCCTAGCAGACTACATACAAGGCTCATACTGAAATAAACCTATCCATATATGAAACCAAGATTCCACAATATATCGTACTTTTGTTTCATGTTTTAACATATTCAGACTGAACTGTCTTAAAAGCACCATCTTTGAAAGTAGAAAGATCTGTTGACAGAAATCACAAGACAAACATTAATCAAGAGGTTACCTGAATATGTTCAAGCATGGACTGCCCAAGGTTCCTCAATGTACCCATCACATTCTGGTCCACGCTTTCTCCTTCGCTACTGGCATAAGAATTGCAAGAACCATTGACAGATGAAGATCCTATGGAATTAATCTGATTACTCGCATCATTGCCAGGTTTTGTAGTCTCAAGTGTGTCGCTTCCCTTTTCAGATGTCTCCTCACCGGCAGTATTCCGTCCGAACTTCCAAATCCATTGAAATTTACCTGAAAGAAGCTTCCTCTCCTTAGGACCTGCAACCTGTTTTCCAGTAGGCTCATTGTTGGTCCCAGAATTTAAAGACGCAGCTTCAGGGGGGTGGGAAACAGGTCGTGTTGAATCTTCCTGGAGAGCCTCAGGCTGATCATCATTTTCATCAACAGACATATTTGAGGCAACACTACTTTTCTCTGACTCATTTTCATGGTCATTAACACCACTAAGAGAACTAGACGGGTCTGAGAACACGGATGAAGTTTCCTCACTGCCAGCAATTCCACTAAGACATCTCTCCACAGTTGAGCATGCGAAGTCATTGTTAACATTGACTGGTCCCCCTTCCTCAACTTCTGCAGTACGATGGTCCTTCTCACCCGAAACTTCATGGCAATCTGGTTTTCCAGTATCTTCATCCAGCCCAAGTTCACGCGATAAATCTTCTAACAAACTACGCCTAACAGATGACTTCTGATCCTTCTTCCCACTCCCTACGCTTACAGGAGTTGGAGCAGATTCTGTCCTACATAGGGGCAATCTTACTTTTTCTGTCCACCGTTTTTTCTGGGTTGGATTTAGTTTCCCTAAACTATCATGCTTGAGTTCTTCTGCCTTGTGCATTACTCTCCATTTCTCCTCCCAATAGCTGTCAGGCACTGCATTTAGAGGAGTTTTTGGGGAAACAGAATCAGATGAAAGTGTATGAGTATGACCTCTCGTGACCATTGATCTACTGTGGTTATAAATCCCATCAAATGGAGGAGACACAGAGGACATATTAGTATCCAGTGCAAGTGTCTGTAAAGACTTCGCCTTATTTATCAGTTTTCTCAGATCTATATTCTCAGGAAAATTCAACAGTCTCTGGAGACAAGTAGTTGCATGCTCAGTGGAAAGGAGGGAAGATCGCAGATGAAGAATCATGGAAACAGCCATAGCTGGGATCAATGCTCCCCGAGGTGATCTAAAGATACGAAAGCCAAAGTCTGCATCATCTTCAGCAACTTTGTCTAAGATGATATTATTATCTGCCGCAAATATTGAATCCCATATTAACAAGAGGTTTTCAAGTGAAAATTCTCGACCAAATAAAACCCGTAACCAGCGAAGTGCGAAATACTGAGGTTCAACGCCCAGCTCAACAAGGTGCTCGTGTAAAGACGAATCAACAACAGAAAGCAAATGGTACAATGCAGCAGAAGCTTCAATGACAGGGGGTAAGCCAGAATGGGACCCACATGCAGGGGAGTGAGAGTAGAAGTCCACAATGGCAACTGAACCATGAGACCCACTCATCAATGCATCAAACATACAGTAAGCATCATGCTCCATGAATTTCTCTGACATGACAATACCCAATTCACCTTCAGCTCCGTAAGCATCAGTTAGTAATACAGTCATTTGTATCTCAGGATCAAGCTCATTGAGAGACTTGACTTTGATGGTATTACCATGGGAGCCAATTTCATCCTCCATGGAATCTAAAAAAATTTTAAAATCAAAATTGTATGTAAGATCATTTTCCTGAAACGCTAAACCATCAAATTTGTCTGTGAAATGGTCTTCATACTGCTTGCGCACTTCAGAGAGACACTCCACATCAATGTGAAGAACATATAGAAAAGGAGCCAGAACTTCGTGCATTCCTGTAAAGGAAAACCAGAAAGACAAAGGAAATATCAATTTCCCTGTAAAAAGATACTTTAACACATCGGCATAAACGGATGTAGGAAGAAAATGAAAAAATTAATGATTGAAATGCTTGTCTGAGTCAAGTTAACAATATATGATGAACAGCTTAATTAATGATTGAACATTGGTGTAACACAGAGAAAAATACCAAAACAGGCGAAAGGATTATGAATTTCTTTCAGATGAACAATTCAATTTACCTTGTCTATAACCATACTCTGGATGCCTAAGGCACCACAACAACAAGATTCGCCTTAACATTCCTTGGCAGCCAGGAGTCTGGAAATAGCTACCATGTTCTGGATACAATCGTGATAGATCCTGGTCAAGTGTTTTTTCCAGTTCAGCATTCCGAAAGAAGCGACCCCAGGTGCTATCTGCATGCAGCATTCACGCATCATCATTAAAACCATGTACTGACAACATTTTCTTATGACAAACCGTAGTAACATTAAATTTATTTGAAAGACATGTCTATGTCAAAACAGATAAGATCAGCAATTAGCAAAAACACATAATGCCCTATTACAAGCAACAGTCTTTACTTCCATACATCAACATTTTCAGGAAATGCAAACTAGAAGCAAAGCCTAAGCTACAGCAACAGCAATCTAAAATATGATGGCTTTACATAAAAAGGTAGTCATGCCCAAAGTCAAACAAGGATAAAGAAAAAAAAAACAAAAACCGTACCACCAGGAGAAGTGAAAGAAGGAACATGAGGCCATCAATGGAGGCACTTTACATCCAATTTTCTGAGCAGATATACCATAGATGCATTAACCATAGCTAATATATTTTAATGAGTGCAAAGATGAGAAAAAAAGAAGTAACCTGGATTTTGTGACAGTGGATTGTCTATTACAGGATCAGGTGAACTACTTCCTTCCTTTGACATATGTGGATCAACTAAGAGCCTCCTTCTCAAACCGGCATACCTGGCAAAGACAAACATTTTGATTTCCATCAACACAACAAACAAACCAGCAATGCATACAAAAACAGACTTTCAACCTTGACATCCAACTGGAAACTCCCTCCTAATTGATTGACTTTTGATGAACCAAAAATAAGAGAAAAAAATAAAAAACAACTGATCACAACCAAAACCACTACTACTTGGTTCCATTCATCAAACCCTGGAAAACAACGGAGGATTATATTATAACTTTCAAGGATAATCAACTAATTATCTTCAAAATGGAAACATAACAAAAAAAAAAGTGTCATCTTTAAATTCTAATTTAAACTAAATTTAAAATGATAAAAAAAAAAAAAAAAACAAGTACAAAACCCCTTCTGCTTTCATTAGCCAATATTCCACTAATTTATAAAAAGCCAAAACATGACCAAAAAAATCCACTCTTTTTTTCAACAGAAAAAGGCCAAGACTTTACCTTCTTCTAGAATTAGCAGTAACTCTACGAAGATCATCAACACTAGAAGAAGAAGGACAAGGCAAAATCCCAAGATCTATCCTCCATTGAACCCCTCTTAAATTCTCAAAACGACTCCGATTTCCCTCTCCGGCTGGCATTTCCTGCTCAATTGAAGCTGACCTCATGATTTTTTTATCAAATTTTAAGAGCACCCAGTTCTTCAAATCAACTCTAAACACAAAATCCAGCGAAACCCATTGAAAAAAAAAGGTCACGAAATTCGTATGGTTTATGAAATTTTAAGAGAGACAGAAGACAAGTTATAATTATATAAAGATGGAAACTTTCAGCAGAAATAGAAAGAGAGATGAATTGGGAATTGAGAGGTAGATAGTTTTGGGGTTCGGAACGAGAAGGAAAGAGAGAGTTGCAAGGAATTTACTTCCAAAAAACATGGGTATAGACATGCGTCTATGATGAAATGAAGATGATGGGCGGTAAATAACGAAGATAGATAGAGAGGCAGAGTCTTAATAGTTAAATAAAATAAAGCTATTACTAGTTGTAATTTATTTATTATTATTTAAAAAAAAACTTAATAGAAAAAAAGTGGAAAGGGAAATTATAGCTGTTATTTTTTGTTTTTCTTTAAAAGAAAAGCAATACTATTCTTTCCCAATATATTCCTGTTTATTTTTTTTGTTTTTTAAAAATTATAAAATTGGGAATGCTTAATATAAATTGATGAGTGATACCGAGCATTAAGAAATTCCTTAAAAATACACAGGAATTATTAGATTAGTGAAAGTCATTATTGAATTTTGTATTAAAATCAAAATCCAAAATTAGCTTTTTTATCCATTTTGTTTTTTGAAATAAAATAAAAATGGCAACGTCAAGGAGTGATATAAACATTGAGAGAAGAGATTTAAAAATGTAGAATGAGAGTGCCGCCCAACTATTTAAATAGTTTCCCTATCAAAACATTCAAAGATGGAAACCCACTAGCTATCAGTCTATGACCTACCAAATTCATGAACAATTGCACAATTGCTTTCCATTATATTTTCATTATCAAAAACACATAAAAATATATTAATTTTCATACGAAAGCTCTCTTTTCCAACGACATTAGAGTCAAAGCTTCAGCTCTTCAAACCCGTTTTAGTATTATGGCTGAAATGTTTCTGATCAGCTCTTTTAATATGATGATCTCTTGAAGTTTTAGTTTATATATATATATATATATATATATATATATATATATATATATATATGTAGCTTTGATATCTCAAGACTCAAAATTAAAAAGAAAAACACATAAAAAGCTTGGCTAAAAAGCGAAGCTCTTCCTGGAATTGCATCACTGCAGGCATTTTTGGATTCATCTTAATTATTGCTACCTTAGCTAGGCCTTGCGTGTCCATGAGACCATCCTATCCTTGTCTCTCTCTTTTTTCCATCTTTTTGTATGTTAGCCCGCTGTTATATCCACATCCACGTACCCCACCACCTTGCTCTTCCCAATCTCCTGTGTTTTGTTTTCTACCCTCTTTTTTCATCGCATCAGAACCTTTTCTTGTTTCTACCTTAGATGCACTGTGCCAACCTTTCCCCCTTCTCTTCCATTCTGTCTACATTTTTCCTGATAAAGAAAATATTCTTGTATGGTTCTTTATGCTGTCTAAATCTTCGTTTCTTTGTTTATTCATTTTGCATCTATAGACAAAATATATTATTGTGTGTATAGTTATTTTAATTTAATTAGTGGAATGACTTGGCTTCTAAGCAAGCTGAGATTACTTCTTCCTCTCACCTTTTACAGTAGTGTTAGGGATTAATAATGAAAACGATTGATTCTAGGAGATAAATCGGATGGTTAAAAGCTTTGTGTCCTTATTGATTTTGTATATTGGAAGTAGTGTATCTTGAAGGATTTTTTAAATACATTATATCAATATGAAAAACTTATTTTTACATGAATAAACATTTGTGGGATGTTCATAGTCAAATCCCAGAATAGGGTAGCAGAAAATGTTAACATTGCTAGAAAAGACAGCCGAAGGGAGCCAGGGAAGGGGGATTGGATTATTAAATATATTTGGACAACTGATTAATCTCTTCGGTGACGAGGATATATAGAGAGAGAATATATAATTGCAAGCCACTTTCTTTTTTTCTTTTTGACCATGCACAATCATATCTTTCTTGAAGATTTTGTTGATGGGTACTGTAGATAATTATTAGGTCCCCCTTGGTGACCAGATCATCAGTTGGAAGCAGAAAACGTCAAGAATGTGCATGCCTCACTAGAAAATATTGTCTTCTCCCATGGTAACACAGAGAATATATAACAGGAACTCAAGTACTAGATCTGAGGCTTGAGCCTTCGAGGAGGAAGACTTGCCTTGAGATGTCAGGCTAAGATATTTTTCCGCAGATCATGAGTAAAACACAATTAATTGGAGATTACTTTCGAATGTCTTGTTAGTGAGATGTTTGTTCATCTTAACCTACTACGTACCATAAAGACTAATCAAATATTGTTTTAGGGAAGAATTCAAGAACTAGAATGAAAGGTGGAGTGCTGCTCTACCTAATGCAAATAAAGCAAGACAAAACTCCACACTCATACTCCATGAATGATTTTTCATGAAAAGGGTTTTCTATTCTCGTATTTTTGTTGCCTTTTGGTTGGATTTTTGAGTTGATGCCTCGTTATTTGAAAAAAAGAAACTGCCCCTTGTGCTTATTCAGTCGTCTATCATACTTGAGGGGAGAGTTGCTTCATTAAACTATATGCTCATCTCAAGTTAACATGCATACAAAGAGAACAGTTCTTTTTAGTCTTGAATCAGCCATTAAATAAATAAAATTAATTCCATATGATGGTCAACCAACAAGAAGTTGAAGGAGCCAAGGAGGTGTTCTCTCTCTCTCTCTCTCTCTCTCTCTCTCTCTCTCTCTCATTAGTTATATATTGTTGCCTTTAATAGGATGATGGATGATATGACATTGTATTAATGTCCTTGTCATGTTTCAAATAAAATATCGATGGAGGGTATGTATTGTACTGTTAGATAGGGTTTGTTTGGGGAATTAATTCTTCACATGCATGCTTAAGGCTTAAGAGCCTGTCTCGTGTAGATGTTTGCGTGAGGTTCCAAAGGAGCCGTAATGGATCCCAATTCCCAGGCACATGAAAGTAGAAGAAACAAATACGAAATGCTTCATCAAGAGATTCTTTACACCACTCTGTGTTCTTATCACTAACAAAAAGTTCCTAGCAACATAATTACGTGATGTATGAACAGATTATCCTTAAAAGACATTAACGTTAACGTTAATAAAAAAAAGAAAATTTTATTGTGATTTTCTTATGAGTAAAGAGTATGACGGATTGATTCGGGTTATTTTATATTTTTTTAATAGATTTATTTTTTTAATTTTATTCTTAAATATTATACTAAAAATATTAGACTAGTAGGGAATTGAATTTTGTTATTTGTATTGATTTGTTTTTTTATGATTTATCTGGATCTTATAACTTGGATTGCAAGTTTGACAAGTTAATTCAAATTACTTTTTAGATTCCTTTTTTTTCTATTTTATCATTTAATATTGGGTTGATTAGAAATTAGACTTTATAATTTGTTTTTATTTGCTTTCTATAAGATTATCAGTCTCATAACCTAGATCATGGATTTGACATGTTAACTCCAGTTGACTCTAATCAATCCAATATTTTGTTATCTTAATATTAAAAAAGAATGTTATCTTGAAATTTTTTTGAGTCAAACTATGTTTTTACGAGTTGTTCAAGTTGCTTTTGGACTCACAAATTCAACCATGTCACAACGGTCAACTCCCACACAATTTAAATTTTTTTTTACTAAAAAAATATATTAGTAATATCTAAATATTTTTTTTTTTATATTCAAGAAAAATTTCATCATATTTATAATGTAACGCGGGTAAATAATATAGTAAATACTAAAGGAACCTAGAGATTTTAATGTAGTTTCACACTCTGCACACAAACATGGTGCACTGTAATGGCTTTTTTTTTTTCATCGAACTTTTTTTCTCTTCGGTACCATTCTTTTGTAATGAAGTTAACGATCATTTTCTTATAATTTTTTGTAGCAAGGCATAATTAAAGGGAATAGGATTAAAGTGTAAGGCATAGAAAAATAACATGGTCAATCCATAATTCTCACAAAAAAATTCTTTTTGATCCCCCTAGTTATTTTTCTTTTTCTTTTGTCACAATCCCTTTAGTTTTTGAAAGTTTTGTTTTACTTCAAAACTTCATTATTTTTATTTTTTTAGTTTTTATATTGAAAAATAAGAGGGAGTCCTTGAAAAATAATGAAAAAAAAGAAGAAAATCATTGGTTGATAATATATCAGTCATGAAAACGTTGTTTTTAATGTTAATGGATTCCATTTAATGAAAAAAATTCTATTATGGTGTTTTTTGCCCTTCATCTTATTGGTGAAAGTAGATTAAAGTTGAGAGAGGATTTTTTTCAGTTTAATTGTGTTTTTAGACTATTTTAGGGGTGCTTTGATTTGATTATTGGCTTATTGTCATTACAATAATGTTTATTAGGTGTTTTTACGTCAAAATAGATTGAAAATAAATTTTTAAATAAAAAAACTTCAGCCTGATTTTCCAACCACCTTTCCTCAAAAACCAAGGAGGCCAACAACGCGTTGCTCATTTTAAAAAAAATAAATAAAAGATGAATAACATTTAATTCATCCTTTTAACTACATAAAAAAAAACCAATTACACATGATCTTTTTTATTAATGGGTTAGGCACGCTAAGCCAACCACCCCAAGCGCTTGCTTGAGTTTTTTTATTTATTATTTTTTAAATTAAGTTTAAATTAATTATAATATATTAATTAAATATATATGTGGGATGTTTAATCTAGCAAGTATCCAATTTTAATTCAAATTATAAAATTTATAAATACAATCAGGTTGTATGTTGCGAGATCATATATATATATATATATATATATATATATATATATATATATATATATATATATATATTATTTTTACGTTTACCGGTATGTATGATTCTCGTTAGAGTGGAAATAAGGTGATGATTGAAAGTTGAAAGACTAATTTGTCCGACTAATTAATAATATAATAATCAATTAGTTCAAATTAGTCTTCTATAGACTAGTAGAAAATTTAACTTGATAGGCAAGCAAGCAAATTATCATCCCTGTCATTAATGTCATCTTCATATATATACAGCCATCAACTCATGATCCTCTCAGATCTCAATCAACCTTACCAAACATTCAAGGGACTACACGCACGCCCTAATCAAGATGTCATACGACTTATAAGCTTTCATTTTAATTGATAATTTTGAGGAGCTGCCTAATTACGCTGGTCAAACAAGGATTAATTTCTTCAAACCGCATTAATTATAGCTACAGCTTTATTGATCAGTTGTCACTACAAGTTAGAAAACGACAGCAATAATTAAATTACCAAATTTTTAATTAATTCCTTGCATGTTCTGCAAGAAATATACATAATATGTTGCAAATTTTCTTATTGAAATGATGTATGATAAGAAGAGGATGCATGCAGAGACGTCTCATGTTGAACTGATCAAGACGTGTCTGTTAATTTTAGGCCGCCGCCAGCCGTTTCTGCTTGTGGAAATTTCTTTTATATATATTATATATAAAAGAAAAAAAATCCGAGGAGAGGGGAAGAAGAAAGGAATGTGCATGAGAAATTAACAGGATCAATCAAGGGAATGCATATTTTAGTATTTAAGTACGAAGCAAATATTTATTTTTTTCAATGATAGTTCAGCTTTTACGTCCCAAAATTATTATTTTTCTTAATTTTCAACAAGTTAGTTATTTATATGTAAGCAAATATATTTACGATAAATATCCTTTTGAAACCTCACTTAAATTTTCAACTATGAAGGATATACTCAGATAACGTACGTGGGTAGTAATCAATATTCTATCCACGGGCCAAGGGATATTTGAGAGCACGATCTAACTGGGGTTTAAAAATAAGAATTTACTTTAAATTATTTTTTTATATTTTTTAATCGTTTTATTATCAAAAATAAATTTTAAAAAATAAAAATAATTTTAATTTTAATTTATTTTTAAATTTTAAAAAAAACTTTTTAAAAAACAATTTTTATCATTATACCAAAGAACCTCGAGCCCATAGCTAGCCAATATGTCCCCCCTTTTCTTCAACCATGTCGAAGTTTTTAATTTCAAGATGTTTTCTTTACTTTCACTTGGTGAGATCTTATCATAAACTTTTGCAAAAGCAGATGCAATTCTTACAAGCCTTCTCAAGCATGTCCAAATCAACACGTTTTGGGTTTAACAATGATATAAAGCTACCTCGGCAACAAAAGAGTTTGATCAGACTTAAAGAAAAGTAGAAATCATGCTGTGTTGGATGATCATAACTCTGCTGTCTTCAATGCAAAATATTGTACAAATTTATTATGAACTCGATCTTCATTAATTAATTTGATTAACAATGTTTAGGTCAGCCTATCAAGAAACAAACATGGGTCAGCCTGCATCAATCATGCACCTGTGGTGCTTCCCAGAACAAGGAAAAATGATGCCATGACAAGACACCTGAGAGGAGAGTGGTAATTTATGATATTCCACTCATTTTAGCTGCTGTTGCGAGTTATTTCCAGCTCTGGACATTGCCAATTATTCCTCATTTCTTTCTTAAGAAAAAAAATGAAAGGTTAAATGTCATAACTTGTAGCGTGTAGATTTTTTATTTTTTTTTACGTTTGCAATACCATGATTCACAAGCTGCCTCTTTTGTTTATTTTAAAGGAACAATTGGATGGTTTTGGGGGGTTTGCTCATCAGCTGTATCTAAAATTGCCAATTAAACGTCACTGTTAGGGTTCATTTTCTATGTGTAGTTGTGTACTTGAAATAACTGCAAGGCAGTAATATTTGTACACTACCGGCAATTGATTTCAGACCAAGAATTTGAGGCTGATGAAGGCCCACACACCGACAGCGGTCGGCTACGCTGCAGCTCTGTCACTTCTGGGTTATATCGGCCACTCAAGCATGCGAGTCATGTAGAAAACCCTCTAGGATATGGTTCTCGGTCGATTCCTGCCGACCATATATACCATTGCTAGATGACCAGCTAGCATTGCTGATCTAGAGATGTTAGCTGTTTAGGAGCTGGTCTTTTTTTTGTCATATTTTGTGATCTGTAAATAAACTCGCACGACATAGCGGCCACCGGCCATTGATTCAAGACCATAAATTTTTTTCAGGTGAAGGGATCACCTTGGTCCATGGACGACCACTCTTCAGCTACTCTAAATCTTTATTCACCTGAAATGATTCAGTACCCTGATCAGAACTCTGGAGAGACAAACGGAGAAGGAGAGAGCCATGGTGAACTTGGCCACATTACAGTCACAGTGGAAGGCTAGTGTTATCTGTCAGGGGAGAATGTTTTCCGTGGGAAAATTGATTGCCAATTTTTTAGTACTTAGTCATCGCATGCTCAAATCCTTAACTCTAAAGAACTTGAGTTTAAAAATACTAGGCTAGAACAGCCTTCATCTTTGATCAATTTAATTCCTACATGATGATACAATTTTCTTACCTCGTCAACTAGAAACTACGAACTGTCTAATTAGATCATCAATCCAAATGATGAGATGGAAAAGAAAAAATAAATTCAATCAATCTCATCTCCTTCATGAAGTGAAGGGGAAGGAAATATTTGAATTCCAAGCAAAACTTTCAAGACAAGTCCCCAACATCTGAGACATATTAAGAACAAAATCCTTGCAGCAATTTATTGACTTTACGATCAATCAAGAAAAATCTACACGTGCTGAACTTCTTTTCCTAATACCCTCATCCATTGATTTTGTACGCAACAATTTTCTTCATCATCCTATCACGCCAACTACACATTCGGCAACTCTCTGCCAAATAGAACAACTCGTCGCCATCAAACGCCAAACCTACATTTTCCGGCAGTTTGGTTGTCATTTTCCAAAGCTTTAACATTTCAACAAGCATTAGCTCATGTGAGATGCCCCCAACCTTCCTTCCTCAGGAATAAAATAACATCAACTCGATAAGCACAAGTCAGATTAAACACTGATTCGAGAAGCAAGATACCTGAGCTGCAGCCTGTTTTGTTTTTGCCTTTGCTTAAGCTTCAAAACATTCACCTTTCATCTGTTTAATGGCATTTTTTACCCTTAACTATTGGGTTTATGGCAAACTGAGGCATGTACTATCAATTTGATTAATTTTGTCCTTGAACTAACATAATTTAAACAAATATTGTCTCTCTGTTTGATTTAACTGATGTCATTGACCAAAAACCCTTTTTAAAAAGGATTTATTTTTTGGTATTGTGAGCTGAAGATTTTCATAAATGTTAAAAAAAAAATCTAATTTCAAACATTTTGTAGGTTAAGAAGAATTTTCTAATTTTCTTAACATTAAATATTAACAAAATTGCAAAAAAAAAAAAAATAGAAGATAACTTGGAACATCCATAATTTTGTTGGGGACTCTAAAAAAATCATATAATTTTTTTTTAGTATGATTCTCAAAATATTTACATGGTTGAATACATTACCTAACCAATCTAACCAAGCTTAAAATAAGCAAAGTTTGAGGACCACACAGGCACACACAAATTTTAAGAACCATACTAAAATTACCAATATAAATTAATATAACCTCCTTAGGGCTCCCAAAAAAATTGAGATAATTCCAGCATAATTTCTTTTTTCACAATTTATTGAAATTTTATTGTTTAGGAAATAAATAAAAAAATACTTTCTGACTTCAAATTTTTTGAAATTATTAGTTATAGTGGATTGAACTTTTATTAGCACATATAAAAACTTCAGCTCGAAATACCAAAAACTAAACTCCTTTTAAAGCAGGTTTTAGTTCATGATAACAGTTAAATCAAACAAGCGAATAATATGATAAATTAAGGACAAAATTGATCAAATTAATAATATAGACCTTAATTTGTCACAAAATCAATAGTTCAGGGACAAAAAAATGCCATTAAACCCCTTCTCATCACCATAAGCCACATTGACCGCATTGAGGCTGGATCAAGCAATCAATTCTATCAATGAAAGTCAGAAAACGTCAAATGCATAAAATTAGCTTACACGAGGTTCTTCATCTGCTAAGGAAGCTATGCAGTTGCATGTCACATTGTCGTTGTCATCCTTCAAATCCAATTCAACCTACAAAATTGAACAGATCCACACCAATGGAAAAACAGACTTTACAGAAAATGAAGCTATGTATCTAAATAAACCTATGACATTCCTTGCAATGATTGAGTGAAATAAAATTCCTTGCATTGATGGAGTGAAATAAAATTCTAGCATTTGAGGCGAACTACTTTAAAAGACATGAAATGAGTCACAACTTTATCATGGCAGCAAATTTGAGTTCCTCAGTATCCTCCCTAAAGCTACAAAGTTTTATATCCACATTAAGTCATTAGCAGCTCAATCGATGGACTTATAATTTGAGCTTGAATAAAAATGCAGTGTAACTCAGAATAGATACCTACGTTAAACATACCTTTCAAAGGACCGAGTTATATGACTGAAACTAAACTTCAATTGCTGCCCACCTTAAAATTTTGAGCATGTCCATAATCTCTTCAATCCTTGAATGTGAAAAATCCACTACAGTAAACTTTTCAAAAGTCCCGTTCACTTCAATCAGACTATGGCCAGGCTCCTTCTTCAATCCACTGCCCTTCAACAGCTTCCAGGCCTCTGCAACACCATCCCACATTTCATCTGAAGCATACAAGTTTGATAACAAAACATAGGGTGATGTAGTCACTGGCTGAAGTTTAAGAAGTTGTCTAGCAAAACATTTCCCAGTGTCAACATCTCCATGCAACCGACATGCAGACAGCAAGCTACCTAAAACAACAGTATCATGCCCAAAAGGAAATTTCTTCATGTACTCTTTTGCCTCGTTTAATCTCCCAGCTCGTCCCAATAAATCAATGAGACAAGAAAAATGCTCAATTTCAGGGGAAATCCCATAAGTTTCTTCCATAGAATTGAAATAGACTAGCCCCTCATCCACCAGCCCTGCATGATTGGAAGCTGTTAGAAGTCCAACAAAAGTTACAGAATCTGGCTTTACTCCCATTGTCTTCATCTTAGCAAAAAGTTCAAATGCCTTCCCTCCAAATCCATGATTTCCAAATCCAGCAATCATGGTATTCCACGAAACAAGATTTTGATGCTCCATCTTGCTGAATATATAATAAGCCTTTGCGATGCAACCACATTTAGCATACATGTTTATAAGGGCGTTACCAGCACCAACATCTTGATACAACCTTGTCCTGATTAAATGACCATGAATCTGCTTTCCATTGCACATTGACGCAAGACCAGAACAGGCGGCAAGAGCACTAGCAAAAGTAAATTCATCGGGCCTCACGCGACATTCATTTAACATCTCTTTAAAAGCTTCCAAAGCTTTCTCATGATCATTACAATGAGAACAAGAGCTTATAAAAGTATTCCATGAAATGAGATCTTTCTCTTCAATTGATCTAAAAGCTTTCTCTGCTTCTTCTAACAAATTCAACTTTGAGTACATTGTGATTATCAAATTACCAATAAAAGCAGTAGAGTTAAGTTTAAGCTTTATAGTTTGACAATGCAAAAGTTCCCCTCTTTTCAAATCATCACGACTATTACAAGTCCCCAACAGCCCAACAAAAGTAAACCTATCAGGAAAAAAACCATCTTGATACATCATTCTAAGCACTTCAAAACCCTTGTCAGGCTGTTGATTCTCAACAAACCCAGTAATCAAAGCATTATAAGCAACAGGATTAAGCTCTAATGCCTCATTATAAGCCAACAATGCATCACTGCACTTACCACACTTCATATACATTGTAATAAGTGCATTAGAAACAAAAGAAACGGAATCAAGCCCAAATTTCAATGCTTGACCATGAATTTGCTTTCCTTGAACTAGTCCCTTTAAACTAGCACAAGCACTAATAACACTGGCATATACGTACTCATTAGGCACAATATTCAACTTTGAAAACAACCCAAGTGCCAAAATGGGCTCTCCAATCTGTTCATAACCAGAAATCATAGCTGACCATGAAACAAGATTCCTTTCAGACATTTCATCGAACACCTGGCGTGCTTCCCTTAGTTTGCGACATTTTGCATACAAGTTGAGGATGTGATTAGAGACAATAACATCAGACCTTGTTGCTGTTTTTATAGCTATTGCGTGAAGCGGGAGACCTTGTCTTAGAGCCTTGGTTTTTGAACATTGGTGTATTAAGGATCCAACGAGTTCTGGGACCATCATTTGATTGCAAGGGATAGCAGTGTGAGCTGCCACCGAGAGATAAGGTAACTGTTAAATTTCATGGGCTGGTTTGGTTTCAAAATTGGGTCTCCAATAAATTTATAGGATCATGTTTCATTAAGCATGTTCTATTTTGTTTGGTGGCCCAGTAGGGTTTGTGGTTTTAAAACAAAAGACCCAAGGAAATTGCCGTTGATTGTAGAAGTTGATACAGTGGGTATCCATTTTTTTTTCTTATGGAGGTTTGCATTTAATTACTTGATCTGAATGAATGTTGATGATACTGAGAGATTTTCTTCAAGAATACGGATTATTTGTGAATATGGTTAGAGTGTTAAATGTTAAGCAGTTGTTTGGAGGTGCGGTGGAGGTTATTTTTTGAAGTGTTTTTAATTTAGAAATTGATAAAAAAAAATTAAAATTTATTTTTGACATTAACATATCAAAATGATCTAAAAATAATTTAAAACTAAAAAAATCAAAAATTTTAGAAGCACGGTTGGACCGCAATGCCAAATATCTCCCAAGAATCATATTTAAAACACAAAATTATTGTTATTATTATTATTATTGAAATATTAGTTTTTTAAGTATTTTTATATAATTATCTTACCTTTTCTTTTGTTCATGCTCTAAAAGAATAAGAGTAACAAGGGTTGGAGTTAAAATTATTAATATATTAAATTTGGTATTGAGTGATCCACTTGCTCGCTTGGGACTCTTTACTTACTTTTTTATATTAATATTTATATTAATGACATGATTATTACTAGCAATAATTCTTCTTTGGTTCACACCTTTGTTACTGGACTCTCCCAAGAATTCTCTATAAAAGATTTGGGTAATCTTTATTACTTTCTCTGTATTAAAGTTCAAACTAATAAGAAGGGTTTGTTTCTCGGTTAATCAAAATATGCTTTTGATCTCTTGCAACATGCTTTCATGATTGATACCAAGCTTATTTGTATTTTTTTTTATCGTTGATCAACATCTATCAGGCGAAGAGAAGTTGTTCTCCGACCCTACTCTGTTTCTTTTTTTACTGGTGTTCTTCCATACTTGATTATCACCGGACCTGATATGTCTTTCGTTGTAAATTTTATTTGTCAGTTCATGTATGCTTAGGAGGATCATTTTCTTGCTCTTAAACAAATTATGCCTTATGTTAAAGGCACTACTCGTCGTGGACTTACTTAACTTCATAAACAGTTTACTCATGAACTTTTTGCCTATTATGATGCGAATTGGGCTTAGATGTCATGATACATGTATTTCCACCACCGGCTATGCTATTTGTTTGACGCCAATTTAATCTCTTGGTCCGCTAAGAAGCAAAGCGTTGTATCTTGTGCAAAAGTAGAATATCCTCCTTAATTGTTGGTAAATTGTTGGCACTGTTAATATTGCATGGCTTATTCCAATACTTTGGGATCTTTGTTTTTCACTCTTAGGGCCACCTATAGTTCTTTGTGACAGCCAAAACGCAATTTTTATAGCAGAAATCCAGTTACTCATCTCTGTCAAAACATATTGCGAACGATTATCATTTTAGTCGTGAACTTGTTGCTAATGGCACTTTGAGAATTACTGTTGTTCTTTCTCATATGCAGCTTGCTCACTCGCTAACCAAAGGCATCACCACACCTTAGTTTTTTTTTTTTTCAAAGCAAGCTCAGCGTTGTCTCTTCAGCCACGCTCACCTTGTAGGGGATGATATGAGAGAATCAAATGTATCTCCGTATATAATTAATAGCTACTGCATTCAAGTTTCTATTACCATAGATATATAATATCTGGTTGTGTAGATGTGGGAATATTTTGAGTAATTGTATTTGATTTTTTCTTGTTATATAAGATTACACGATTGTGATTGTGATGCATATAAAAAGAAGTTATAGAAGGATTTCAGCCATTTAGTCCTGTGTGTTGAACATCTTTAGATGATATATATATATATATATAACATTTGATCATGGAAGAAGATCCGATTCTCACCGGCACTAGCTAGAGAGGCATTTTGTTTTTCTTAATTTCCACACACACATAGGTTAGCGCGATAAATGCTGGGTAGCTTTTGATGAAAATCCCAAGTCAAAGCATCCTAAGAAAAAAAAACAATAATGAAAACAACACTCTTACCCACCTTCATCGTAAAACCCAGGTTGGGTTGATCAAATGGACGAAAACAACTAGGCCCCAAATTCAATGTTTGTGATTATGATTATGATTCATCAAATCCCAAAAGAGAAAAAAGGCAGATAAAAAGATGGGATTACTGAGGATGATTTGGTTTGTAATCAATAGAATAAATAAAGATAAATAAAGTCAAACCTTTTGTCTCCTTGACGACTACTTTTGTTCCTCTTTTTAACAGAAAACCTTGTGAAGGTCATTTTCACCCATTCATCCACGGATCTCCTATTTGCATACACGTACTTGAGAAAAAGGTCATCTTCATGTCATGGCATTTCTCATAGAATCGGCTCTCTCTCGTAGTTCAGTCATCGGGCTCGAGCTCCATCACAAGGGCAATTCACAGATTATTAGCGATTTCGTGTTATAACTCGTTCTCGTCTTTCGAGATATCTTCAACTTAAACGCAGTAAAAACCCTTCATTTATGTATGGATACCATGAGGGTAGCACTGATGCTTCTACCAACAGTAGTTTGGAACAGTACTCTATATATATATATATCTGGGACTGCCATCCGAATTCCGAGCAAGAACACAGGCTCCAGTTTGCCGGAATGTCGTAACATCTGTCCATCTCTTCAACCCCACTTGATGATTATAGCCCTTTGAATTCTAAGCATCCATGATAAGCAGTGTCTTGTTTTTCTTAGCTACACATGCACCTCACATCACCAAGCTAGGAAAAGGTGATTTATTCTGAGGTGATTGAATGTTTAGAGTAAAACGCATATCAATACTGTTGTTTTACTGTGAACAGAAATTTGATAAAAGAGAAAAGAGAAATGTGAAGTGCAGGGAATTTCTTACTGCATTCATGCTAGTGTTTCATCAATTCATCAATCCATGTGGCATCAAAATAATTATCACAAGTGGATGAAGAAATATGTACATTAGGTGAGCAAGTAATTTTCTTTAGTCATCATAGAATAAGAATATAGTACTCATGTTAATTATAAAGGAGCAACTTTAACTTGAAAAATTCACTTATGAGTTTCCTCTTAACATTATTTTAAATATTTGTTTTATTGTGTAGTTTAAAAAATAAATATGAGGAGTTAATAGATAGACAACTTATATATAAAATATATAAATTATTAAAAAAAAAGAATCAAACATAATTTAATTTAATTTAAATTATGGGATTGGTTTTTTTTTCTTTCGAGAAGATTAGTTGTACATCAAATCTTGATATTTAAGATTTTAGAATTTTTATAAAAGAAATGTCAAAAATAAAGAGGTTTGAGATTGTAATATATGATTATTTTTAAGATAATTTTGTATTTGAAACTATATAGGATAATTTTTTTAGTTTATTTATTTATTTTTGATATAATAAATCAAAATTAACTTGATATTTTTTAAAACCAACAATAAATTTTAAAAAGCAATCTCGTGCAACTCAAAGCCAAATTAAAGGAGAGAAAGTCATGTCATGTCATGAAATTTATTGGATGCGATGTGCCCAATAGGAAGCATACATTTCATAAAATGGGATCATCAATTTCTTTTCTTTTTATGTTTGGAATCATTCAAATCACATGCGGTGTGCAAGCATCACGAAAAACTTTGGTGGGGGCAACCCTCACATGTGCTGCCATTGTTACAAAGCTCCAAAACTCCATTATCCAAAGACACAAACCCATAGCCACCATGTCAAACAAATGGGAAGCAAGAAGTAAAAAGAACATCACCAGTTTCTTTACTATCCCATCCTCCCGTATTTTTCAATATTATTTTTTACTTCACATGCTCTTTCATGTATGAAGAATCGAGAATGTTGAATTAAAAATTAATTTTGCATATTTAAAGGAAAAGATAAGTTGTCGGAAAAAAAAATTGTCAAAATAATAGAAGAAGAGAGAAAAAAGATCGGTTAGGACATATTTTATTCACGAAAAGAAAAATAATCTTGATGTCAATGATTTCGTCTTGTAAATAGAAGTTCCATGAAGGTGGTTTGGATTCTTTATCTTCCCATAAAAGATAGATAGGGGCTCAGGCTTGGTTTTTTTTATCATTAGACTAATTGAAAGGTATTTGGAAGGTTAAAGATAGTGTTTGGGTTAAAAATAGATTTAATAATGTTATTATGATGTTTTTTTAGATGTTCGCAAGTAAAAATAAATTTAAAATAAGTTTTTAAAATTCAAAAATTTAACCCTAACTTTTTTATCATGGAGATTGTCAAATTACACCGTAAAACAACATGGCATCCATCCATTAAAACAAACCAGGCACATGGACATATCCTTTCAGGCCCATCCTTCTAGGCCTAGACATGCTAGGCTTGTTTATTAAACAATCATAAGTTTTTATTTTTTAATTTTAAAATAAGTTTATCCTTAAATAAATTTTTTAAAATAATACTTAAACAATAATGAAAATTAAAGGCTTTTATGGTGATATTTACAGTCACATTACAATTAATTATGTATTAACCTGATACAGAGAAGAGAATGGGAAAAAAATGTTTGTTAATATTCAATAAGAACAAAATATCTATTTTGCTAATTTTTACATAATTTTCTCATTATTATTATTCTTAGATTTATTTATATAAGTGCATAGAAATGATCAGTTTATTATTTTCAAATTAAAACTTTTTTTATGATCATAATAAGTTTTTTAAGCAACATTTCTAATTAAAAAAACATTTTTGTAAAAAAACAAATTCACGAACAAAGAAAGAGAGTTTTTAATTAAAAAAATACATTTTTTCTATTTAATTACACGAAAAATATGTTATTCTTTGCCTTTTTTTACAATCAACTAAAAACTATATATATATATATATATATATATATATATATATATATATATATATAAGAGTGTGGTTGCGATTACTTTTTAAAGTGTTTTTTACTTAGAAATACATCAAGATAATATTTTGTTATTTTTAAAAAATTATTTTTGATACCAGCGCATAAAAATAATTTGAAAATACTAAAAACATATTAATTTGAAACAAAAAAAATAAAAAAAAATTAATTTTTTTAAAAAATACTTTTAAAACACAAAAACAAACAGGGAAGAGTCCACCCATAGTTGAACCACAATAATCAATGGGTCCCATGTAGAAAAACTGTGTTTTATATGTTAACTAAATAATAAAAATTTATGTTTTCTTATGAATGCACAAGCTGCCACATAAACAAATACCTTATAAGAAATAAACCTTCAATGACATCATTTTCTCCTTCTTTTCTTTGTATTTGTTTTTAATTAATCTGCTATCTTTAATTCTTTTTGACTGATGATGAGCTTTCAACTTTTTAACCTCATATTCTGTATATTTTTATATGTATATATTAAAGGCATTCCTTCACCGTTGTCTACAATATCTTTCTGTGATCTCTCTTTTGATATTTCTGCAACATTTTAACCTTATTCTATGAGTCATCCAGCGGCAAAGAATGTTGTAAAGTCAGAAAATTTGACTAATTTGATTCCAATTTACCTTGTTCCTTGGCCTTCGTACGTAATTGTTAAGTTATGTTCAAAATTATGTACTATAATTTTTGGTATCAAGCTGGATTATCTTTTAAGAGGGTGCTTGGCGTTACGGTTTAATTATGGTTTTGAAAAAAAATTAATTTTTTTATATATTTTTTATTGTTTTGATATAATGATGTTAAAAATAAATTTTAAAAATAAAAAAAAGTATAGCATGTTAATTTTAAAGGTGAGCCACATAAGATAAAATATGTATATTTTGTTTTTCAAATGAAATATATTCTGCCACATTTATCAACATAGTATTTACCCATTGATTTGGGAATTGTTTTGTTTCAATGAGTGTCCCTTTCGCCCAAAAAAACGACCAGTTTTTTTTTTAAGAATTTAAAACCTTAAAAAAAACTATAAATAGCACTTTACTTTTTATGGCATGACGTGTTTCTCTATTTAAAAAATATAGACGTTCTACTCATGCAAGTGGGAAAAAAAGATTAAAAGCGAGTTTGACACCAGCTCGACTACCTTTTGGTCCCTGAGTATGATAATGGAGTAAAGATTGACTTAAGCATCATACTTGCATAATGCAACATTAGGTAGACTATCAAGATTTTTGCACCATTTTAATAATTTTTTATGCTTCTTGGGTTAATGATTCAAAGGGGTGTTTGTTTTTACGGTTGAAACCATATCATAATTTCTTGAATTTTTGTTGCTTGAAATTATTATGTTTTAGTTTTCAAATTGTTTCGATATGGTGATATCAAAAATAATTTTTAAAACAATATTTTCATGCATTATGCATTTTCTAAAGAAAAAATACTTTAAAAAATAACTACTATCATATTCTTTTTAATTATTATTAACGTGGGTGTCCGGGCCAGCTTGCGCGCACCTCAACTAATCCAACGGGTCCTGAAGTTAACAACCATGTAAGCCTCTAGTGGCCTTGAGATTTGTGGGACTCGAATTGATGACCTCTAGGGAGCAAACTCGAATTGATGACCTCTGGTAGCCCTCGAGGTTACCACTATAATATTCTTTTTGTTTATTATTCACATGGGGTGTCCGGGTCAACTTGCGCGCACCTCGACTAATCTTCACGGACCTTGAAGTTAACGATCAAGTAAGTTTCTAGTGGCCATTAATATTAGCAACCTCAGGATTCGAGACTATAGAAAAAGAAAATCTCTTAATCTCAAGCTCTTAGCACTGAAACTCCTACCAGATAGTTTACTATTATATTCATAAACACTAACAAAGTGGGAAGTCCCACTCTAAAAGTAAGGGTCCATGCCTTGTCAAAGGATACTGCAATTAATTATCAATTCTATGCTAATTTAATATCAAAATCATCTTCATCATCATTATTCAATTCTAAAAGTCTTGAGCTTTCGGTTGCGTGCGCCAATCAAGGCAACCAATCAAGCCTTTGTTCATTTTATTTTTATTCTCAGGCCGACTTTTCTATGTGCACCGAATCAAGATTTTATTTCTAATTTAATTAATGGTTATAAACGATCTTGCGAAAAGAAATAGTAATTTGCAAAGAAAAAACTCTTTCAGTAGAATTACTTATGACCACATAATTCGTTTATTTATCATATTTGCTCGTGCATAAAATAAAGGTTATTAAAAGAAAATGACAATATTAATTTGTCGTCTGGAGCGGCCAGCCTTTACCTGGTTCAGGGACTTACCGGCCAGGTGCTTCCACTGATGTGATCTTTAGGGGGTCTTAGCTTTCCTTCTTTCGTCGGCTGTGCCAAAAAAATAAAATTTAAAGAAGAAAACGACATTGTTCAACCAAGATTATCACTATTAAAAGATGAATTCTGAACTCATTTCACTCAAAAAAACAAAAAATATGAAATTTGAACTGTAAATTCGAAATCTACTAATTATTATAGATTACCAAACCCTTGTTCGTTCTGAAAATTCAAGTATCAGTATTTATCTATATATAATCAATTTCATATTATTTTAAATTACATAGTATTTTGTTAGCGGAAATGTTCTTTCGGAGATTTTTTTTAATGTTATACTCGATTTTTGGTTCGTGCTATGTTGGAGGCCGGATCATTTTTTTCTATCTTTAAAAGAAATATAAAGGTGTCGCTAGTGTGTTTTTTGAAGAAGAAAAATCAATCATGAACTTAAAATTTTGATGCATATTAAACAACATGTTTTTACAAATAAAAAAATATTAAGACGACAACTTATTGGATTGATCCATGTTAAACGTGGCCAACATGTAAAACCTGCGATCGGGATCATGAGACCATGATAATCTCATAAAGAGTAAATTGAAACAAATTAGAAAATTTAATTCCAACCATCCATATGTTGAAGGGGCAAAAATGAAAAAAATATATATTTAATTTAAAAAAAAAGACTTGAAAACATAGGTAAACACGTCAAACCTGTGATTAGAGTCAAAGAATAGAATTATCCCATATAAAAAAAAATATGAAGTTTACTTCTTAACTGACCTATTAGGTTTTGCTCCCTTTTTTTTCCTCCACTTTTGCTCCTTTTTTTTAATATAATTTTACCATTAGATTGTTTTTATTTAACCCTATAATTTTTTGTTTCTGGACTCGATAATTTGTTTTGTTTTGTTTGATATGAGGCTTTTGAGATGTTGAAAAAAAATAATGGCTCTCAATAAATGCTTGATTAGGCGCAGTAGAATTCAATGTTATGGATTTAAAATAAAGTTTTAGGCATCAAATTTGAAACCAAAACAAATATCAAGTATCTTTTCTACCAAATTAGGGACTAGATTGGATGAGCATGAAAAAAAAATTAGCATGTGTCAACTTAGAAAGGCCACAGGATTGTGACGGCGTGCGTGGCAATCACCAACCTTTGGATGTAGCCTTTCGTGGTGCCAATGGGATCGTCTTTCTTACTTTGTAAAGTATAGAGACAAAGGCCTTCCGGTATGGCTTTGACAACCCTTTCTGCTTTTCTTTCTTTTTTCTCTCTTATCTATCTCATCTTCTCGGTTTATACACCAAACAATTTGTTGTTTTTTTATGTCAAATGTGATCCCAATTTCTTTATTGCTATTTTTAACATCAATTGTAATTCGATTTCTCAAATTTGATACTCGGCAAACCATGAAATGATGCTTAAAATCATAAATAAATTAGACAATGCGAGATGGAAGAAATATTAAAAAAATGATAGAAATGTAACATCGGAGGAAATCCACAATGTTTTGTTTTTTTCTTTATTTTTTGTCACCTGACTTGTTTTTTCTTTTCTTTTCAAATATGATCATTTTATATTAAGTTAACTTGGGATTGTGTTTGATGTTTTATTTTGGATGACTTAAGTGTGGTTCTTGCTATTTTATAAAAAGTTTAGACATTGACTTAATGCTCGAGTAGATAAAATAATATTTAATTTTATTGATTCAATTAAAGTAAAACTTTAGAGATCCAATTTCAAATTCAAACAAATATCCAACTTATTTTTTAAAAATTTTTGGTTGGAATAAACAAATTTATTATTATTTATTAACAAATATAGTTCTTGACTATTTTATTAAACGTACGTGTAAACATTTCAATTTGCATTTATATTTTTTCTTGAAGGTAAAAAAACAAAAAAATAATTTGGAGACCATTAGCATTAAAGAGATATGTTTCATTTCTTAATTCTTTTATTTCGAAGCTTAAATCTAACATTTTAATAATTTTATCCTGTTTAATACATTATATTAATGATCGAAATAGGAGATAAGTTGACCAATCCAATTTTTTTTTAAAAGGTGTATGGTCAAAAACGAGGGAGCAACGAAAACTACAAGTAATGAACGAAAGGGCAAAATGGAGATATAAGAAATGGTGTCGCTGTCTTGCCGTTGACGGGAATTAAATGGTTGCACACAGATTTTGGCACGTGGTGTTTGGAGACTGGTGATTAACAAATCCCTCGGGTTTTCCGATTACCTTCTCAGGTGCTGTTCTGTCATAATCATAAAGATTCAAGGCTATTCTTGTCACTTCGCTATAAACTTCCCGTGACAGCGTACGCCCCCAATCCTCTCTCTCCTTCTCTATCCATCCCTAACCCAGAGAGAGCGAGAGAGAGAAGAAAACCATTAAAAAAGGGTATAACATTTATGGATTGATAATGAAATATATGATTATAAGATTTCACATAAAATTCAATAAAAATAGGAAGCGGATAATTTATTTTTGTATTTTAAAATCCAAGTATCAGTAAATTCTAGGAAAAATATTTTAGATTAATTTAATTATCCAGTTTTTATCATCTTTTCACAAAATAATTAAACAGGCATGCTTGTGTTACATTTATGTGTGCAATTAAAGATTATATGATTTTTCCTTAGCTATAAAATCTATGATTATTATTTTTAGAAACATAACGTAATCACATGAAAATTCGAGAAATGTTCGCCTGACCTTGACATAATATTTGTTTTTTCTCTCTAATTTATAACAAAACACTACCTTTTTTTTCCGAAATATTTTTAAATTAAGAGGATCAATTGACTGCTTAATAATATGATGTATGAATTTTTTAATTAAAAATATATTAAAATAATATTTTTTTTAGATTTTTTAATATTAATACATTAAAATTATGAAAAAAAAATGAATTATATATATATATATACACACACACACACATATATATATATATATATATATATATATATGTATGTATGTATATATATATATATATATATGTATAAGAAAAAAACAATTTGAAAATAGAAGCTAAAACGAGTCTTAAATTAAGTGCTTGAAAGCATGATAGTATCGCTCACCATCTAACTTGTTATTTAAGCTGTGAATACAATTTATCTATTTATTTTTGTGTTTTTAAAAAAAATTAAATTTTTTTTATTTTTTTCTTCAATTCAAATTAATATTTTTTAGTGTTTTAGATCATTTTGATGTACTGATGTCAAAAATATTTTTTTAAAAATAAAAAAAATATTATTTTAATATATTTCCAAATAAAAAACACTTTGAAAAATAACTGCAACCACACTTCCATAAAAAAATTTAGTTTTGATATTGAAAAATTCATCCAAAAATACTTTTAACCATAAAAAAATTCTTCTACCATCCAGAATTCTTTTCCCAATCAAGTTTTAAATAAATGATATTCACTTCGAAGATGTGAATCAAAAAACCACCACGAGTTTTTTTATTTAAACTCTCCATATAATCTAATCCGATTCAATCCATGGAGATTTTATAACAATATCAAACAAATAATAAGTAAGTACTGAAATCAAAGCTATTAAACTTTAATGGATATAAGTTGAGGTCTAAACGAGTTAGCATAAAATAACTCAATTAATTTAAAATAATATTTTTTCAAGATTTTTTTTAAATAATATGACATTGTTTTTATTTTAAAAAAATTAAATTGTATTTTGAACAGGTCAATCAGGTCACAAGCTAATTTGTTGGGTCAAATGAATTTGACAAAGTTAATTTTCACTCGATTTAATTTATATTTTTTAAAATATAGCCCGAGCTAAGTTATAGATTGTTTGGTAACCAAATTAGCATGTCAAACATGTTTGATAACATTGATTGTATATTTGATATTGTGGTGTATAATACTTTTTAAAAGTATTTTTTATTTAAAAATATATTAAAATATATATTTTTTAATTTTTAATATTAATACATCAAAATTATAAAAAAATATTAAAAAATATTAATTTTAATTTTTTTAAAGAAATTATATTTTTAAAACAGATAAAAAATAATAGAAGCTAAACTCCAGACATTCACTAAACACTTGATTAAAATGAATTGCTGTGATGCAGTATCAATTAAATATAATAATAAGTGTACAAGGAGTCCATCATCTTCGGTCGCTGTCTGTAATTCACAGTGATCTCTCTATGATTAATAATTAAATTAACAATATATAAAAACCCTAACTACCTCATACTCTCCCTCACTCAGTCCCCCCCTCCCTCCTCTTTGCTTCTACCAGACACCATCTTTCCCTCCTTTTCTCCTTCCTTTGCTAAATAATGCAAATGAAAATGGCAATGACAATGTTCATCAGCATCTAAACCCGCATTTGCTTTTGCTGTCTTAATGTGAACAAGTTATTTATTTATTCCTCTTCTTTGTAAGTAAATATCTACTTTTTTTTGGGTTATTTTATTTGATGGGATCTTTCTTTACTACCAAAAAATGTAGATTCTTTGCTTGTTTAGGTTCTTGATAGATAGATTTGACTTTGTTGCTGCAGATTCAGTTGCTTTTTTTTTTTTGGTTTGGAGTGTTGAGTAATGTAAGTAAAGAGAGCGACAGCTAGCTGCTGCTGTACTTTGATCAGAACAGCTTCTTTCTCTCTATTTGGTAAGTGATATTAATTAATGTTTAGTTTGGTGATTGATTTTCAAGCTTGGAAGTATCTACTTGTGGTAATCGAGAACTGATGATTTCATTCTTTAAAACAGTTTGTCTTATTTAGAAGTGCTTGTGTAAGTAATCTGATCGATTATAGAAAGTGTTTTTCTTTTCTTTTAAGGGGTTTGTGGTTTTTTTTTCCTTTCTTCAAGTGGTTGAGATTTGGGTTGTTTCTAATTATTTATTTAATTAATTAATGAAATGTTTTGACGAGGAAAATTTGTCATAGTTCTGAGTATTATTTTATTTTCTTCGGTCAAAAAAATATAAAAGAGAAACTGGGTTGTCATGATTTTTTAGATTTCGAGTGTTATTGGTGTTACAATATGGAGCTGACTAGTTTTTTATTGTGTTGGATGGAGCAGGTACTGTGGGAGATAATAGAAGTTGGCAGGCAGTGAAAATGAGGGTGGTGGAGTTTTGGCGTACAGTGCTTGTCTTATTTGCTTTGTTGATAAATGGGAAAGCAGAGGTGTATATTGTGACCATGGAGGGAGAGCCTGTCATAAGTTATACAGGAGGTATCCCTGGTTTTGAAGCCACTGCTGTGGAATCTGATGAGAAGCTTGACGCCACCAGGTAGGTGCTTCCAAGTTGCAAGTTTCTTTGCTTTTGTGTACTTGTAGCGTTGTTATACTAATTTTCAATGCTGGGAAACGTGTTGTATAGTCGAAACATCCTAGTGAAATTACTATCTGGAATTTTAATTTACCGGTTGTTTTTCGGATAATCGTAATGTGTTTGCTGTGGCCGTGTACATCATGCTCACAGTTTGATATGGATCATAAAGGTTGATAAGTCATATACCTCTTCACCAGTTGTAGGCCATTAATAATATCTTGGAAAGAAAGTCGGAATAGAAATAAAGGGCACCGTAAAGACTGTGCGCTGTGTGTTTCCTGTCCCATGTTTACGTTCTGTTTGCATCTCATTTTCTAATCATTGACTTTGTCTTTATGGTCCGCCGATTTTGGTAGACTATAACTGCTTTGGGAATTTAGTATAAATCCTATTCGAATTGCTTCCCAGTAGAATTAAACGACCATTGGTTGTGAAAAGATTCAAACATATGCATGCATCTAGTCATCCCGTCAAGCATTTAACCCTTGGCTTTTTGAACAGTTTATTTGCAGCTAGTAGCTCATCTGATATGAGGATGTTCTCACCAGCCTTAGTGTCTATCATGATTCAATTGGTGGTTCATGTACCTTATTCAGTCAAATCTAATTAGGTTCCTTGTTGTTTTGCACTGTCTTATGTGTTACCTTGCACTGTGATATTTTGTTTTTGATAAAAGATCGTCACACCATGATTGATAAAGGAATATATGGAATTGGTTGAAACTGTTTCACTTGACTTATTCACTCTCTATCTTTGGGCCATTTTTCAGTCAATTGGTCACGTCCTATGCCCAGCACCTTGAACAGAAACATGATATGCTTCTTGATTCATTGTTTGACCGTGGGACCTACAAGAAACTCTACAGCTATAAGCATCTTATAAATGGCTTTGCGGTTCATACTTCCCCTGAACAGGTGAAACTATGAATTACTCTCTCTGTACATTTATCTCTATGATATTCTTAAAAAGGATGATATATTATTTTCTTTCTATTTTTGTATCCTTACATTGTTCCCATATATTAGTAGGCAGAAACCCTGAGGCGTGCCCCTGATGTGAAATCTGTGGAGAGAGATTGGAAGGTGAGGAGACTTACAACACACACCCCACAGTTTCTGGGGCTTCCAACCGGAGTTTGGCCAACAGGGGGTGGCTTCGACAAGGCTGGAGAAGACATTATAATAGGATTTGTAGACTCAGGAATTTTTCCACGCCATCCAAGTTTTGGATCTCCCAGCAGTGACCCATATGGGCCTCTTCCAAAGTACCGAGGAAAGTGTGAAGTTGATCCTGATACCAAGAGAGAATTCTGTAATGGAAAGATCATTGGAGCCCAACATTTTGCTGAGGCTGCAATTGCAGCTGGGGCATTTAATCCTTCCATTGATTTTGCTTCTCCCATGGATGGAGATGGGCATGGAAGGTTAGAACCTATGCCATCTTTATATGCAATTTCCATATAAAAACTGTGATGCAATATAATCCTTTAATTATTTTTTTTCTGACTGGAATTTTAACCTGTTACGATTGCTTGCATGACAAGAAGCTCAATTAATGGTTTCACAAAGTGAAAAAATGTTTTATGCTTGCATGCTGTGTGGGTTAGCACATACTAATGAAGAAACTTTCAGTTGGCTTGCAATACATATTAGAGAATGCTATAAATTTGATGGAAGGGTGCACTTGAAAGGAAAAAAAAACTATTTTCATTTGGACCTGGAGAGCAGGAAACATGTATGGTAAAAAAAAATTAATCTAATACTTTTTCCTTGGTTGTTTCTGTAACTTGATTCTAGTCACACAGCAGCTATTGCAGCTGGAAATAATGGTATTCCTGTGAGAATTCACGGCCATGAATTTGGGAAAGCAAGTGGGATGGCTCCTCGTGCCAGGTGAGCAGAATAACAACTTCAATTAGTCATATTCCCTTCAAAATTTTAATATCATGTCCTTCTTTGACATGGCAAGTGATCTTATTTATGACCAGGATTGCTGTGTACAAGGCACTCTATAGGCTTTTTGGAGGCTTTATTGCAGATGTGGTAGCTGCTATTGATCAGGTGTGCTCTCATTTGGTTGCTAACCACCCATAACAGATTTGAGGATACTGTTCATAACTTGTTGCTTTTCTTGTTGTCTTGTAACCTCAAGTCTTGCACCAGAATTTTGCTTGTAATCTTATCCTTGTTACAGTATAATCAACACCTTCAGGGTGCTGAGATCTGATGGACTTTTTTTGTGGCCATATATATCCTCCCATCTCAATGACAAGCGAGCAACAATGTGTGGTTTAAATATCTATGAGTGCTTGGTAGCCATTTACAAAGAAAAGGCTTCCCTCTTCTTGATTTTTGTCACTAGAAAAATCTTCTTGGTGTATCTCCTGTTAAATTGAGTTAAAAAAAGTGACACCTGCCTTGGATTTGAAATTCTATGTTGAAATGGAAAAAAAAAGATATTATTTTCTCGGTCTACTATCAACATGATATTAGAAAGGATACCAATTTCCCATCAGTGCTACATCTTTTGATGGTTATCTCTTTATTGAACAACTTTAATGTGCAAAAACTCTTGTGAATAGGCTGTTCATGATGGAGTGGATATACTCAGCCTCTCAGTGGGTCCAAATAGCCCTCCAGCAACCACCAAGACAACATATTTGAACCCTTTTGATGTTACACTTCTTGGAGCTGTGAAAGCAGGTGTATTTGTTGCACAGGCAGCTGGAAATGGTGGTCCTTTTCCAAAAACTCTGGTTTCTTATAGCCCTTGGATAACATCTGTGGCCGCTGCAATTGATGACCGGAGATACAAGAACCATCTGTACCTAGGAAATGGCAAAGTTTTACCTGGAATTGGTTTGTCACGTAAGTTTTACACTCAAGCTTTTGGTTCTAACTTGATAGCCTTTGAGAAGAGATGCTGCATAATGTGGGGGTACTGTTGAGAAAGAATGTCAGTACAAAAACTAAATGTGGCAGCTATAAATTTTCCCAACCTATTCTTTTCATATTGCATTTTTTATGGGAGATTGAATAGAATAGTAATTTTGTCCTTTGTTATAGTGGATCATGCGCTAGTTTCATGTTTTTGTTTTTTTTTCCTTGTCTAGCTGCCTTTTCCATTTGGTTTTAGCTTTATGTTTCCTTGATATACTGACATTCTTCTGCCTATGGTTGAAATCTTCTATAGCTCCATGTAAGAATCAAATGGTACCCTCTTTTCTAGTGAAATCAAGTGTGAAAATGAATTGCCGGAAAGGTTTATCGTGATTGACCAAAGACGATTCACCATAGAAATGATTTCTTTTATCATTTTAATAGCAAGTTTGGAGTAATTTACTTTACTGGTTTTTCTTTTCTTTTCTTTTCATGTATGAACTTAAGCAGCCACAATGTGGGATGGACATTCATGTGGTGTTGGATGATTAAATTATGTTTCATTACTCTCTTTTTATGTCCTCCCTTCAAGCTAAAATCTTTCTTTAATTTTTGCCTTTCTGATTTGTTATCTTTTCAAATTGTTAAAACCTGTTTCGAAAGTTGTCTCAAATGATTCTTGTTTGTCACTAAGCTTATCCAGCTTTTGTTGAAAATTTATTTTGTATAGCTTCTTTGGCAGAGCATCATTGTAAAAGTAGCTCCCTGACCCAACTGCTATGGGTGCATGCTGGGGATATTTAAGTAGCCAGTCATCTTTGGATATACCTAGTGAGTAAACAATAGTTCATGGCTTTATCTACTGTTCTACAAGCTAAAATTTAGTTCAAGGAAAATTCATTGAGAAGTCTAGAAGCAACTGGAAATCTTCTGAAGCTTCTGTGTTGTCATATTCTAGCCTCGAGGAATGAGTGGATTTCATGACCAACTTTAGAGACATGCTGCTGATGAACTAAATTTAAATATTCCTCAATCTAACAATTTACTAACATAAGAGCGTATTGTGAACATGTGCTCTAATATAGTCCAACAATTTACCATCACAATTTCTTGATCTTGTTTATTTCAATTTGTAATTAATCTCACGGTCTGGTTCTTCAATTTATAGTTATTGCTTTAGGCATGCTGTAGCTAGTAATTGCGTAGCAGCTGATAATTATCCACCAGTATCTGGATTCAAAATCTGAAATAGGTCCAATGGATTTCTGCAGCTTCTACACATCCAAATCAAACATACACCTTGGTTGCTGCAAACGATGTATTGCTGGATTCTTCAGTGATGAAGTACAGTCCTTCAGACTGCCAAAGACCAGAAGTATTGAACAAGAACTTGGTAGAGGGGAACGTTCTTATCTGCGGTTATTCCTTTAATTTTGTTGTTGGTACTGCATCCATCAAGAAAGTCTCAGAAACAGCCAAGAGTCTTGGTGCAATTGGATTTGTTCTTGCCGTGGAAAATGTTTCTCCTGGAACGAAGTTTGATCCTGTCCCTGTTGGTATTCCTGGAATTCTAATCACGGATGTTACCAAGTCAATGGTATCTTCTTTCTCATTTATCATTAGTCCACACTTTCTATGTCATAAGTTTTTGATTTTTGTATTGCCTGTCTTGTTATTCTCTTTTATCTTCATGGTCTTGGATCCCCCCAAATCACAGAGTTTGTTAGTTGTGTTAAATTATGACAATAATGTGAGTTGTCAACTGTAGGATCTTATAGACTATTACAACACCTCTACACCAAGAGATTGGACTGGACGAGTGAAGAGCTTCAAAGGTACAGGAAGCATTGGGAATGGCTTGATGCCTATTCTCTATAAATCAGCACCACAAGTGGCATTATTCTCTGCTAGAGGGCCCAACATAAAAGACTTCAGCTTCCAAGATGCTGATCTTCTCAAACCAGATATCTTGGCTCCTGGATCTCTCATTTGGGCTGCTTGGTCTCCTAACGGAACAGATGAACCAAATTATGTTGGTAAGTGAGTTAATAGATCAAATTCAATATCTCTTTAAGGCATTAATCTTTGGTTTCACATCACATTTGTTCTGTCTAGAAGTGCAACCAATTCAAGAAACTTTGCATAACTTTTTGGGGGGTGGGGAGGTGTTCGGGGAGTTTAGTATCTCTTGATTCCAATTTCATCTGAGACTTGGGTCACTTTGAAGGGAGGATTATAAGCTCTTGCAATATTTTATTTCTCATTGTGTGAAAGCAAGTGGGAGAAATTATTTTATTTCTCATTGTGTGAAAGGAAGTAGGAGAAATGGTGTATGCAATTAACAAAAAAATATTATTTTCATCGTGAAAACTTAAAAGAGATCAAGGAGCCTACTTAGAGGAGAAAGAAGAGATACTGTTGTCCTCCTTGAAATAGATATCTGCATCCTAAGCATCTATTGACTTTGAGCAGGAGAAGGATTTGCCATGATATCCGGAACCAGCATGGCAGCGCCACATATAGCAGGGATAGCTGCTCTTGTAAAGCAGAAGCACCCACATTGGAGTCCTGCTGCCATCAAATCAGCATTATTGACAACATCAACAAAATTGGACAGAGCAGGAAGGCCTCTTCAAGCACAGCAATACTCTGAAACTGAAGCCATGAAGCTGGTCACAGCAACACCCTTTGATTATGGGAGTGGTCATGTTAACCCAAGGTCTGCTCTGGATCCTGGACTCATTTTTGATGCAGGTATGATCCTCGCTGCCTTTTTTTCTTGGCGTGGTTGATTGCATGCAAGTTATTGCTAATTTAGTTTCACAACATGGAGTCCTTTAAAGTGAGCTGGTGTTGTTCTTGGCTACTTTCCAAGTGAAGTTTTGGAACAAATACCTCGTAATTAGCAAGCAACTAAAGCTATAATTTTGAATCCTAGCAGACTGAACCCAAATCATTTTTACCCATGCTTTGTAAGAGTTGTAAAATGATGGCATACACAATGATGGTTTCAAACTCAAAGCTGAAGCTAGCTAGGCTTATGAGTTTCTACCAGTATTTATTAGTCTTGGTAGTTTCAATTGGTGCATAGTTGACCAAAACCTCAAATGACTTCCTGACCTTTTTTTTGGGACTTGTGTTAACATTGTAGGTTACGAGGATTACTTGGGTTTCTTGTGCACCACTCCTGGCATTGATGCCCATGAGATACGGAACTACACAAACACACCCTGCAACTACACTATGGGTCACCCATCAAATCTCAACACCCCATCAATCACTATCTCCCATCTAGTGAAAACGCAAACAGTGACTCGCACAGTCACAAATGTTGCGGAGGAAGAAACCTATGTGATCACAGCCAGAATGCAACCAGCTGTTGCCATCGAAGCTAACCCTCCAGCGATGACCCTGAGACCTGGTGCATCAAGGAAGTTCACGGTGAGTCTCACTGTTCGATCAGTAACTGGAGCATACAGTTTTGGTGAAATTTTGATGAAAGGCAGCCGAGGGCATCAAGTAAGGATCCCAGTAGTAGCTATGGGATATTGGCGATAGAGGGAGTTGGTTTGTCGTCTAAATTAAGGTTGACGGTTACAAATAATTCTTTGTAACATGTGGTAATAAGGTATAAGGCTAGGTAGATTTGTTCGAAATATATATGTGGAATAGCTGTAAAGATAACCAGTGCATGCATGGAAGATACTCCTAGTTTCTTCCATTTATAATTTTTGCTAATTTGTTTGGTAATTTAATAAAATGCTTACGATTTCTGTATTAGGGTTTACTTTTCATCCATCTATGCACCCAGATTCCATCCTCTTAGGGATTTTGACAAAAAAAAACTGAGCAAGGTAGTTGCTTTCCCTTTGCTCCATAAGCAACAACTAGGGTGCTGGTGGTAGTGGTGACCCGGTGAGCAGCATGTTGAAGATGGAATCTATTTATCACTTGTAAGAATCTTAAATAGAGTTGTGTGTTTAGAATTGAAAAGAGAAGTGACATAACGCCTATTATTTCATTATCGGACATCAATTATATCGTGTAATTTTTATTTTTTCTAATATATTCCTTTTGTTGTCTTTTTTGACTAGTAGAATTGTTTGAACATTTTTAAATTGAATTTTGGCAATTATAATAATAGTAAAAAATATAAGGAATAATCATTTTATTTCTTTTGTTACACATAATTTTCCTTGCATCAAGTCTTAAAAATAATAGCATAACCAGATAATTATTTAATTTCTTTTATATAAAAAAACCTAAATTAAAGAATGAGTAAAGTGTACTCCGAAGCAACGAGAACAAAAAATTAAAGGGCCAAGCGCGCTAGACCTAACATGAAAACTCAGATATGTCTAGGCTTGAAAACTTAGGCCTGTATCTCAATCCCTTCTTTACTCTTTTTCTTAATCATCAATCCCTTTTTTTTTTTTTTTAATTTAATTTAGCTAATGATAAGTTGTTTGTCACCCTTCTTCACGGGGTCACCAGAGGTGGATCCGTAACTAAAAAATTAAAGTCTTGAGTTTTTGAATTTTAAAATTTTAAATTTTAATAGTTTTTTCATCTAAAAAATTAAAAAAAGTCACATGACTTATTATACAACAAAACACATTGTAACATAGTTTTCAGATCCGGTCCGGTTCAAGGTCCGGATTCCGGGTTTTGACCGAATCGTCCGGGTCAATTCTTTTTTTAAAAAATCAAAATGATGTCGTTTTAGTAAAAAAAACAAAAGTCAACGGGTTGCCACCGGGTCTTGCCGGGTCAACCTACCGGGTCAACTGGGTCACATCGAGTTTTTTCTTTTCTTATTTTTTCTTCAACCCAGCCCGGTTCCAGCCCCAGGTCAGCCGGGTCCCAGGTCGACCCGCTAGGCTGGGCTGGTTTCCAAACCATGCATTCTAATCAATCTCAAAATGCAAAACCAAAATAAATAAATAAAAAAATTCCCAACTCCAATATATATTTTTTTCGTACTATTAGAGATTGAAACCACATCCATTAAATTTTACTATCAAATATAAATTCATAAATATCAAAATAGATGTTATTGGTGGTTGGAATCCGATCACCCAAAATCTTTGTCTCTTAAAAATTTAATGATGACTTTGTCTTCTTTTTTAAATTTGAGGGGTTGAAACCTAAAATAAATAAAATTTTAGACCTAAATAAAATTTCTAGAACCATAAAGGACCAAACTTAAGAAAACTAAATATGAGAGATTAAATTGATATTTACGTGACTTGTAACCTTACACGTGGAAAACTGTTATATTTTCTGTCAAATCTCAATTTCTGTTTCTGTTTTTGTTCTTTTAATTTTGTTTTTTAATAATTCAGAATTATCAATTAAATACTTTTAGTTATTTGGTCTCTTATTGTTAATGTTTTTCATTATTCTATACAATAAAACAGCACAATTTCGAAAAGAATATGTCATTTTCCACCATTTTTTCCAATGGTTTCAAAACAAAGGACACAATTGAAATATAATGTATAAATCAAGGGCAAAAATGAAAAAAAGTAAATTACCTTGGGATCAAATGAGAATCAAACAAAACATTATGGATTCTATAAAGGGGATAAACAACACAGTACAAGTAACGATCTATCGCTGTCAGCTCCGCTTTCATTTAATAAGGTCATATAAGCGCGCTCTCTCTCCGACTTCCCTGTCTTTCGTTCTCTCTTTGGAGCATTTCGTCGAACAAAAGATGCTCATTCATTGAGTTTCTTGATGTTAGTAGAGATCGTTGCTTAAATGCACTTACATGTTCGATAAAATGCTTCAGAGAGTATTTTCTTTCCTGCTGTGTCTGATTCCTGTTCGTTAAGATGCCACGACAAATTCAAGTTCATTTCTATACGGAAAACTCTTTTTCGTGGTTCTTGTATGAGAATCTTGAATATTTATTGGGTTGTCTTTATGTCTTCTCTAGATTGATATATTGAAGAGAGTGTGTAGATTGAATAACAGGAAGTGTATCTTGTCTTGTGCAGTATAATTTGAAAGTGCATTCTTTTTCATCAATCAAATGGAGGAGAAATCATTTTTGGATAGAATGCTTGGTCATCTACGCGAAACATGCAAGTAAGATTGATTATAGCTTTATGATTTATTGTTGGTCGTAGCTTATTGGTGTCAGTATAAGTCCTTTCCTTGTCAAATATTTTAATGCACTTCATTTTGTATCACTTTCATGCTTGTTGTGATACAATCTTGTTGTGTTGCCTTTTTCGCTAAGGTGTGATCAATTTCTTTAATTGTTATTGAATTCAAAACCCCTGAATTTTAATTTTTCTTTCAAATGTTCATAGATTAACTTAAGAAGCTGGCTATTTTCTTACAAAACTTTGTGCAAAGGGAATATTATGATCTTATCTTTTATTTTTTCGTCTGGATGATTTGAAATTTAAGGTACTCTACTGGGTATCCCAAGGATCTTGGGCCATCACGGGTTATTCACTTTACGTCAGAGCGTGAGTTTGTCCAGCTTCTTCACCAAGGGTACCCGGTTGTAGTAGCTTTTACCATCAGGTGACTTGAAATGAATGCATCTTGTTATTCTCTCCTTGTCATCGTAATATTCTGTATTTCTGACTATTCATTTTGGATAGTGCAGAGGCAATTACACCAAACACCTTGACCAGGTTCTTGAGGTAGCCGCTGCTGAATTTTATCCACATGTAAAATTTTTGCGTGTAAGTTGTTTCTGTGAATGAATTCAACCTGCAATATATTAAAAATAATTCTTTCTTCTACGTCATCGAAATTATCAAAATCTGATGGAGTTTTATTTATTTTATATTTATAAATGAGTGGTGGACTATGGTTGAAAATTAAGGTTGTATTTTAAAGGCATTTTTGGCATGGAAACTCCACTGAGGAATCGGGTTCTTTTGGGATGGGCTTTCCTAAGCGAGCACCCAAAATGAGTTTCATTTGGAAGTCTGTGGAGATAGCCACCGAATCCCAGTATACAATTTAGACTGCTGATGATAGGAAGCCCATTTTGGGTGTAGATCAAATGCTACCTAAAAGTTTAGGTGCTGTTTCTACATGTTTAGAGCCATGTCCACGGTTAAGGCATATCTTTTATAATTTTAACAAGTTTTAAGGTTATCATCTTCAGCCTATTTAGCAACCTTAATATTTTGTTAATCATGATTTTTGGTGTTGTTTTTCTCCAGGTTGAATGTCCAAAATATCCTGGCTTTTGTATAACTCGGCAGAGGAAGGAATATCCATTCATTGAAATATTCCATAGCCCAGAACAAGTAATATATTCTTCTCTGCCAATTCGTTTGTTCAAGGTCTTCATGTCACCGTGCCATATGTATGTTTCGTCCCATCAACCAGTTGTAGGAGATGAAGGTTGTTCTTGTGTGATTAAAAGTGGGGGCTGATTGTCTATGAAGGGCTTAAATTAGGAAGCCGGTAGGGATCTGTCTTTCATTTAGCTTAGAAATATTGTTGTTGTCTTCTAGCATTGATATTTAGTTTTTAAATGAAAGGATTTTTGTTACTTCGGGCTGGTGGTTTCTTGGCAGCCTGGTTTAGACAAGAAAAAAAGAAAGTAAATGTCAAGCGAAGGAAAACTGCTATTTTCTTGGTATGGTGAAAAGAGCTTTTTGGGCACGGAATAATTTTGTACTATTCTATCTGAGCTGATCCTTTTGTGCTTCATAAACAACAAGGAGTGAATCAGGTGTATTTAGGCAAACGGTACTATCAGCATGTTCTCTTGATATTGCTTTTTCAGAGCTGCTTAACAATGATAATCGTTGTCCTGGTGCAGGCAGCTAATCGGGGAAGGGTTGGTGGTCCAAATATCACGAAATACTCTGCGAAGGCTCTTCCTGTGAGTACTGGGTCATGCTTATCTTTCATAGCGCAAATAATTTGACTCATTCTCATCATAGATTCTCCTTTTGCTCTTTCATGTTCTTCCAAAATAATGGTCACAGAATGTTCACAAATTTGGTTAATCTGAGTGTTGGAAATGATCTGCTGTGGAACAGAGGTATAGTGACAAGTCATTGGTAGATAAAGCTGTGGTGTTTTGCTTAGTTGATTGCATCTGCAGTATAGTTTTATAGTTTGATTTTGGTGATCTTGTTAATAAATTTTTAAGTAGAACGACGACAAGAAGAAAAAACAGAGTTGAAAATTACCATTACATGCTAAATCTCTTTTGTCCTTGAAGATGATTGGAACTTCAAATCTTTTCATAAAAAGGCTGCCCAAGGATACATAATTCCTGTACTCCATTTTTTAACTGGGTTTTCTTTGTCTGTGAGAATGGTAACTGGATATTCATTTAACCATCAACGAGGTAAAGCAGGTAGACTAAGTCAGAATTCAGGATTCTATGAACTATGAAGTTCTATTGAAACAGTGTCTTTTCCTTTGCGTGTGTTCAATGCGGATATCTGACTTGCCCTTGTATATCTTTATTTGTCCAGTTCAACTATGACCTGAGTGCCTATGGATTCAGAGAATTTTTCAAGCGTTATGGCATACAATCATCGCAGGAGCCAAAGTAAAAAGACCTTGTCAGAAAAGTACTGGTGTATGGCTTAAGGACCATGCCTTGTAAAAAAAAATAATCTAAATATGGCTGATAAGCATTAGCGGCCTGCGGTTCAAGTAAATGTTGTCATGTTTAAAAGTCATGCCTACTTATTGTGGTACTTAATGAAGCTTGAAATATTTTCAATGAAAAATCCTGTATGTGTTGAAGCCCTTTTATAGAATTTAATTCATTTACAGAAAATGTTTAATTTAAATGACCACCACTCTTGAAATAAATCTGTTTGTGTTTTTCATACTATATTTGCAAGTTAACAAGTGATTTGATTTTTAATATTTAGAGCCAAGTTTATTCATTTATTTATAATCTTGATTCAAATAGCATGCTGCTTAAAGCCAATTTGATCTTCACCAATTTAACTGCTAACATTGATCTACAAGTCTTAAAAATCTCTTGACATGTTCTGTTCTCACCCTCCAGCTACCTTCTTCAATTCTTGGTTCACCTGCCCTTCTTTCTTTCTTTCTTTCTTGTGCGTGCTCTTGGTGTGTGAATGGCCTCAAAATCTCTCATTATAAAGTATGCTTCCTGTTTACTGTAAATCACAATACCATAACAGAGAGTCCTTCTATTTTTCTCTTCGCAATTTGCAAATCTTTCAGTCTTTTAGATAGAAAGTTGCCTTCTTTCATTGCAACGAAAGAAATCATGGCCATTACCTTTCAGCAACTGTTTTTCATAACCTTCAGTCCTTTAAACCTTTCCCGTAACTACGCATACAAAACCCCAGCGAATTGTTGATGATTCATCGTCACTCTATTTTGGCTCCAAAAATTAACGATGCTCAAAACAATCTTATTGTCAAAGGCTTATTTCCTGTGCGATTCTCTTAAGAAGAAAAACAAGAAGATAAGAGAATCCCAAACATAAAGGAGGCCTGATCTCCCTCGTTGTCCGGCAGTATGCAACAACACCTGTATCAACAAGAAGAAGAGGTTGAACAACTCCTTATCTCCCAGAAAACACGCTTATGCTTTAACAGTGGCAGTGCATGGGTCCATGTCCATTACTATTATAGCACGTTTCCAGCATCTTTTGAAGGGTATTTCCGACCTCTTGTTTATTTCACACCTTATTTCAAATAATATTTAATATACTGTGTGATTTTTGAAGTGTTAAGAGTCTATGCTGCAGCATGGAAACTAAGGGGTATGAAGACATCGAGGAAGTTTACTATTGAGATGGAACAAAGTCGGGAAGCAATACCTTGCAATGCTGCATGAAATTGGATTGTTGTTTGATGGTTTTTGTTATGTCGATGTGTGTTTTGGTTGCTTGATTTGTGTTCGGTTTTGTTTTTGCAAAAGAAATCATGTCATTTTGAACTACTTGCTTAAAATCATGGACATTCCTATTTGCATAAAAATAATTTCAATTAACCAAACCTCATGATATTTCATTTTGATTTCAATGAAATTTCTCTCAAATACAATTTCATTTTGCTCATACATTTTGTATATCTTTTTTCTATTATTAATATAGACGTTCGGGCTAACTTGCGCACACCTCGACTAGTCCCACATGCCCTGAAGTTAACAATCATATAAGCCTCTAGTGGCCCTGAGGTTTATGAGACTCGAACTTGTGACCTTTAGGAAGCATACCCAAGACCTGACCAGTTAAGCTACACCCTTCAAGGTTACATTTTGTATATCTTGTCTTGGTTTGTGACTGCCATTTTCGTTTATATACATTTTATTGTTTTTTTCAAGTTTTTGTATGTGTATATATAATACATTGAAATAAGTCCACGGTGATGATGGCAATCATATATGTTTGTGTGTTGATTGAAATTGTGTGATTGGTTTTCTCTATTTTTGCATCATTGAGTTTTGAAGCCACCATATTCCTAGGTTTTTTTTATTTAATTTTATGTGTTAGTGAATTTTTTTTTCTTATCTAAGAACCAACCCAATGATTTTAAGATGTATAATAGTGTCCTCTCCCTCTAAAGTTGAAAGAAAACATAAATGGTCAATACATGATTTTACTTTTAAAATGATATTTTTTTTTTTTTTGTTTATGGACCTATGATTTTGATAATAGCCCAAAAATACTTTTTTCGATCCAGTTTTTTGATTATCCAGTCAATCATCATCCTATTAGCAGAGTTACTTTCAGGATGACAACATTTAATTATTTTTTTCTAAGAACATATACAATAAACAATTTGTAAATATTATTTAATAATTATGCACTTAAATTCTAAATGTGTGTGAATGCTCGCTTAAGTAAAAAAGTACCTCTTGGTAATTAATTTAGGATAGATCATTAGGTTTGACTGCTTAAAAAAACTATATGAGCTTGATGAGGATTTTGGTGAGTTGTGAGAGAAGTGTTAGAGTTAGAATATGCTTGATGACTTATATATATATATATATATATATATATATATATATATATATATATATATATATATATATATATATTCTTGATGAGAGGTAATCAATTTTCCATCCTTCATTTTTTATCACAAGAAAAAGGGATTTGATATTTGCATGAGTGGGGCTTGACTAGTCACTTGAGGTGAAAAAAGACCATTGTTGTTGTTACGGAGAAGTATTATTAGCCTTAATTGAAACAAGATATTGGTAATTTTGTGAAAAAATACTGCATTTATAAAACTGCCAAAGAGCAACCATAAAATATTACCTTTATATATATATATATATACTAATTCTTGAGAATAAATAGGAGGACTTGTTTATGATTTTGTACTTGGATTACCCCATGCATAAAGGAGAATGAATTTTGTATTTGTTATTGTTGATAAATTCTCAAACATAAATTTTATTTCTTATAAGGAGACAAATGATGTTTTTGCAATTGCTTGGTTTTTCTTTCAAGATATGATTTATTTGTATGGGGTGTCGAAGACTATCACTTTTGATAAGGACAACAAGTTCCTTAGTAATTTTTGGCAGACGTTATGAAGGATCTATGATTCATCTTTACAATTCAATAATACAACACATCCACAAACAAATGGGTAAATAGAGTCGTTAAATCAAGCTATTGGCAACTTGATTCAACGCATTTGTGGTGATAAGCCAAAACAATGAGATTGTGCACTTCTACAAGAAGAATTTACATACAATGATAAATCAACGTTTAAGATTGTATAGTTGCAATGTCCTAAACATGTGTTTAATCTCGTACCAATTTTAAAATGTTTTAGATATTACAATAATGTCATGAAGATAGCTATGAGTATGTAAGCTATGATAGATGATGAGACGAAAAAAATATTGAAAATCAACACCAAATATAAGAAGATTGTTGATAGACACTATTGTGTTAAAGTATTCCAGAAAGAATATAAGATTGTTGATAGACACTATTGTGTTAAAGTATTCCAGAAAGAATATAAGGTAATTGTGTTTTAATAATGCTTTGTTTTTTTTAGATCTATGGTTTTTTCAATTTAAATTTCATCCTTTTAAGTACCGGACTTTATGATTTGTTTCAATTTTTTTTTTTGGGTTATCATATCCGAATGACTCGGGTTACGATCGATTGACTCAGGTTTTCCTCTTTTTTTAATTGACTTTTTTTTTCTTTCTAATCTCATCATTCAATATTTTATTGGTTAAGAATTAAGCTTCATATTTTGTTTTGATTTGTTTTCTATAAAGTTATCTCGGTCTCATGACACTAGTCACAAGTTTGACGGTTATCTTAATCTTATTTTTCTAGTCCATTTTTTTAAATTGATATTTTTTTTTCAATTTCATCATTCAATGTTTTATTGATTAGGAATTAAGCTATATATTTATTTTGGTTTGTTTTATATGAGGTTATACCGGTCTCATGATCTTAGTCACAGGTTTGGTGGAATAACTAGGGTTGACTCGGGTTATTTTCTATTTCTTTTTTAAATTTATTATTTTTTAAATTTAACAAGTTAACTATAGTTAACCCGGATCTATTTAATATATCATCGATTTAATATTAAAAATAATAATATTAACTTGTATCAAGATAAAGTGAGAATTATTCCTGAGCTGACAGCGATTTAAGTTGTCAAAATCTTTGAATGCAGAACTAAATACAGAAGGGTAGATGTGAATTGCATTTTTGTTTGGTTTGAAGGTGGCTTAAGGTTTTTTTTTTTTTTTTATGGATTCACATAAAAAAAACATGTATTTTTAGCTTTTAAATATATGATTTATATTTTAAATAGATTGTATCTCTAAAAAAAAACCACCACAACTTCCACCCACCCACAATATTAAATATTAAATAACAAGGCAAATAAAAAGAGGTCCCACATGATCACCACGTGCTTGATATTATTATATACATTCAAAGGACGAGTGTACAGTGATTTCGGATGATGATAGATTTTTTTTTAAAAAAAACAATTATTAGTGTGATGGGAAAATGCAAGGTGAGGACTGCCTTCAGGAATTTCTATGTAATTTATCAAGGACAAGATTGAAGATATAAGAGCAGCTTAAAGCTTGGATGATTTTTCTGGGAATTCTCAGTAATTGCATTACATTAGTTGAATATAATAACTTCAATGTTTCATTGCTAGGGTTGAATTAGATGATGTTTTGGAATGGAATACCATCATAAAAACTATAAAGACAAACTTAAACAATCATTTTTTTTTTTTAAGTTATGAAAATATGTTATGAAGGATGCAAACACACGACTATGAAGAAAATAAGATTTTGAGATACCATGCATGGCCTCCGAAGGATAGAAAGATGGTTTATTTTTGTAAGCCTATTTGTCACATCCAATTTGGAGACAAATCTAAGAAGAATTTGAATCATTGTGCTAATCACGAGTCTTTTCGAATAAACTATTTTTATAGAAATAACATTTTTTTTTAGGTAATTTTTTTTTATTAACGTGAATGTCTGGTCAGCTTGCGTGCATCTCGACTAATTCTACGGGTCCTGAAATTAACGGCCATATAAGCCTCCAGTGACCATCATATTAACAATCATAGAGTTCGAACTTGAAATTATAGGAGAAACAAACCTCTTAATTCCAAGTTTTTACTATTAAGCTATCTCTTCAATGGTAGGTATTGATCAAACAAGTGGCTGGAGTCAATATTTAATTCATTAAAGCTAAAACCTACAACTCAAACAAGGCTCGATATCATCTCAAATTCTGCAGAATAACTTTACTATCACAGGGGAACACAGTTGGTAGAGCAATAAATTCAGCAAAAGATGTGAAAGAAAGAGAGAAAAGTAATCTATGGCTTCCATGGAACCATTGTCGGGCTTCTTGAATTGCCAGCCAACTTGGTGGCTACTTGTCCCAATGTGAGATAGTTCCGTCACTCAAAGTTGTGGCGAAATTGAGCAATGAATTCACTCAATTCGATATATTTTTTTTAAAAAATATTCTTAAAAAAGCATCTACAAATATAGCAACCTCAGCCCTAAAGACATCCGTGTTCGTCATCTATCTTCGCATCAACAGTATAACGTCTTCCTAGTTACTATGATCTTTCTCATTGATGAATCCTGTCGGTGGTATTAGATAAATTATTACAAGTTAGACAAAATGGTTTCTTTGATTTCTTTTTCAATTGAAGGAGCAATTAAATAGTTTAAAAATCAAGAAATTTTCGACTACGATATATGATAATAATTGAAAGATTTCAGGAACAATTACCCAAACAGTAAAGTTGTTGAGTAGGATTAATATTTATTTATATGAACTGGTGAAACATCCTTCTCCCGTTGTTCTCTGCCAGCTTGCAATTTTATTTTATTTTCTTGAGTATTTTGGTCTATTGTTGCTATGGACCACAAGGGACGGGGAAGATATATGGAAGAGGACTTGGTGAAATTAATTTCTCAGCTCAAGTGTACTAGACGGTGTCAAATTGTCAATAACATGTAAGAAATAGCATTTATTCTTTACTATATTTATTATGAGAATATTTTTTTATAATATTATTGTATTTTTTCTAAAATGTTATCGAATTTATAATTGGAAAATCTCTAAATTAAAAAAAAAAACCTTTTGCATGTATTAAGCACTTATCTCTCACTACATTAGCCAGAGAGAATTGATCAAATTACCAAAATTATATAAAAAATTAACTAATTATTCAAAAATAAATCTTGCCCTTAATTTTTTTAGTGCATCATCACCTTTTGCACTTCCAAACTTGCTTTCTATATAGATTCTCTATTATAAATACGTAATTTGGATTCTAAAGCAATGAATTAAATTTTACTAATATATGTATTATCTTTCAAACCGTTAATTTAGATCACCTTTGAATGCGTAAATGAATTTTTGTTTAAGTGGTTGGCCAATACAAATCATAAAAGAGCATGAACAAACCATATAATTAAATTCATCAATTCCGTCTAAGTAGCTAAGCAAAGCAAACAAAATCTGGCTGATTGAATAATGCAAAAAAAAAAAAATTAAATTGATTTTTTTTATTTCATACTTAATTTAACCTTGAATTAGACTTCTTGCTTGAATCTAAATTTATAATTTAATAGGTTGTGAATTTAAGAGATTAACTCAAGTTTATAAGATTCATCTCAGTTCATTTATTTATTTTTTCTTTTATAAGTTCATGTGTTTTTAATTTTATCATTTAGCATTAATTTAATTTAATTGGAAATTGAGTTCCATTATTATTTTTATTTACTTTCTATAAGAATCTCACTAACTTTGAAAATAACCCAGGTTATCTTGGATTTTTTTATTTGTTATTTTTTTATAAATTTAACTTTTTTTAAAAAAATTAAGTTTTGAATTAAATTAAATATAAGTATGTCATGCTCAATTCATAATGTTTTTGTTTGTTTAAATATAGTTTTTTTTTAATTAATTTTATTTTTATTTTTAGTCTTCAGTATTGACCGATTAGAATTGGATTTCCTTTTTTTATTATTTTTAATTTGAGTTACATGAGATTATCATGTTTTTATATCACAGATTACGGTTTCATAAATTAACTATTTTTAATTTTAATCAAATCAATATATTATCTTTTCAATATTTCACCATCTTTTTATCTTAATTAAAAATATTTTTTCCGGTATTCATGGAATTCTTTACTTTCTAGTATCTTTATAATTTTTCTTTAAGATTAAAAAAATGATATGACCATGGCGCAGGCGAAGAGCATACTAATAATCTAATTAATCAAGTGACTTTGACATTAAATATACCAGCACCCTCTGATTATCGTTTTGTGTGTTCACTCCCCAGCTCCCTGAACCCTATAAAAAAACGTTGTACCTGGCAAGAAATCACCCCACAGCTCTCTCCGCGTCTAAAAAACTCCCCCTCTCGTACAGCAGAAGAACCATCTTCCTTTGCTGTAGTACCGAGCCCATCCTCTTTCATCAAATGGTACGTATACATCTATCAACGTCTCTGCTATTCTGTGTTTATGATCATGATGGAGCGAGATTTACGAAACCCTCTTTTTTGTATTGATTCCCCTAGCTAGTCTCAAGAAGCTTAATGTTTTCCTTTATATGTTCATACTTCATAAAAAAGATGTTTTCCATATTTTCTCAAAGAAGAAAGAAAGAAGTTGTTTTCCGGCGAGTAAAAGCTGTTTTTCAACAGGCAAGAGTAGTTTGCGATGGCTCTATCTGTGTGCAAGATGATTTTGATTTTCATGGAAGATTTACTATTTGTTATGCTTTGCTGTGGAACATTTTAGTGGTATATATTTGGCATCTTTTTTCTGCTTGTATATTTCTTCGATACGAAGGTAGAAAATGCTTTGAAGGCTCCAAAAATGAGCTTATATATATATATATATATATGAAATCAATTGTTATTATAGCTAGTATGGATACTTAACAAAGATTTGGATGCTTTATCAATTAATCTGGTACGTTCTTCTGTAATTTTGACGTAAATTTTATGTAAATAGTTGTCTTATTTTACGTTTTATTTGCTTTTGGCAGCAAGTTAGCTAGAAAGTGAAGATCATGTGGGCTAGACAATCTCTTTTGTTTAATTAATTGTTTAATATTGCTAATAATTAATAAAGAAGGTATAAAATCTCAAAACGCTGACAATGTAATCACTCAGCACTCTTTTCTACCCTCTCGTGCATGAAGAATTAAGACAAGGCAACAAGAACATTTTGACTTGTAGCCGTTAAAGATTATAGTGCCCTTAGATTTTCACAAAGCGAATCTAAAAGCTACTGTTTAATTCTTTCGTCTTTCTGAAGATTAATTTGGTGCATGAAAGATTCTTTTCCTTTCCCTTTTGATTGTTGTTTTCTCTATTGCTTCTCACCCGCACTTTTAATCAAATATAAACTTTTTATTTATTTATTTATTTTTATAATATAGTAAGCAATCTAAACCTCAATTGCTTCTAGTAGGGATGTTTTGCCGATTCATGATTTGGTCAATCTAAAATCTAAATTTATTTCAATAGAAGCAAATAAAAAATTTATAATCAACTTGAATCGACTCAGGTAAAACCCAATCCTCAACCGATTAATTTTTTTAAAAAAATTAATTCTCTTAATCCATGACTCGAGTCTTATCTTCAATCCATCTCAAACCAAGTTTTAAAACTACAATGTTTTTAGCTCTAAACTTTCAAACATAAGATTTGTTACACGTTACATATGTATTAGAAAAGTACAATAATTGAAGAAGATATTATGAAATGCTAAAGTAAACTTGATATCTCAAGAACATAAAATCTTAGATTTTACAGCGAAGTCATATCTAGAAGTTAAATCATCAACGCACCATATGTTTGCTATCTTAAACAGTGAACGAAGAAAGAATACAAAAAGACATGAAGTGGGTGAGGATACGAATGGAGCATCGATGTCCACATCACATACACTCATTCTCTCCTCTCTTTTCTTGCAGAGAGAGCACAAGGAAATATATATATATATATATATATATATATATATGTTGACCATTCGTTCTTGGACAGTGATTTATGATTTCTTGTATGAACGAATGCATGAGACTAAATCAAAGAAAATAAATAAATAAAATACTATTATATTCCACAAGTAATTTGTCTGCCTCTTTTACGTATCCAATTAATTATTCTCTAATTTTCTTTTATATATTTGATTGGTACAATGTGAGACTAACGTGTTGATTTGGTTTCATATTAAAAGTTCATTTAATTTATTTAACATAACTTTTCAAAAGATAATACAGCACTAATATAGTTGATTTATGATTTCGTGGAAAGCATGCATTTAATTAATGTGTTTTGTTTGATTAATTAAATATATGTTTGACGAAAAGTATTTTTTAATTAAAAATATTTTAAAATAATATTTGTTTCGATTTATATTAAAAAAAAAAAGACTCTTAATAAACGCAGGTCAGTGAAGGTAATGGTGATATGAAGGTTGTCCTGACCAAGCCTTTATCATTGGATGGAGATGCCCACGCCGATTATAAAGCTCCTAATTTTGCCCAACGCTTTTTAAGTCTGTTTAGGAATGTACGGCCAGGATCAGATCTCACCAATTTCCAGGCAAGTGATTTTCTTGGATAAATTATATTATTATCCTCATAGATTTGTCAATATTTTACTTCGACTATGATACTTTGAAACCTCTCAATGTTATCCCTATAGCTCATAAAATCTTCCAATTTTGCTCTTACTACTCAGGAACTAATAAATTGCTCGCATTTTACAATTTTTTTCCTATTTTTTTTTTCAATAAATCCCATCGAGTGACAAATCACAAGTAACGCCTACTTTTGGACCAAAGTGTTGATAAATGTGTCCATTTTGCAAGCTCAGCTTACACCTCAATTCAACATTCCAAAGTCCCAGCTCCAATGTTTTGGTGAATCAGCATACAGCTTTGGCAAAAATTTGCTGCAGCAGTGCAACAATGCCGAGAGCTCACTTGAAAGATTCATCTCTGTTGTAGCATGGAGCATATCCACCACACGTCCTCCTCATTTTGGTGTTGCCCCTTACAATCCCATTCTTGGAGAGACTCACCATGTCTCCAGGGGAAGCCTCAATGTTCTACTCGAACAGGTAGTTGATTCATTTACCAGTTACGATTAATGTTATTTTCTTGTTCTTCAACATGAGTAGGTAGACTCAATTTATTTTTGTTCGAACCAGGCCCAAGTGGGCAAAATATTGTTGCTCAAGCTCGTTCATTATTAGTCGGGCCTAGATTGATCTGTTAGGCTGTCCGGCTCATTAACATATATCTCGCTCAGGATTCGAAGTATCACTGGGATAAACATCCGGTGGTGGTTGTATTATGTGATTAAATTCTTGTGGTTGCAGGTTTCCCATCACCCACCAGTTTCTGCCCTCCATGCAACAGATGACAAGGAAAATATTGAGTTCATTTGGTGCCAACATCCTGTTCCGAAATTCTATGGTAGTATTACTTTTCCTAAACTTAGATTTTGGTCATCTGGATTTTAGCAGCCTTTTCTTTCTTACAAAGATCAATGCTAAATGTAGGTACTAGAGTTGAAGCTGAAGTGCTTGGCAAAAGGCAACTTAAGCTTCTGAACCATGGAGAGACTTATATGATGAATTCACCAAAGCTCATGGTTAGGTTTTTTCCACCTCGGGTTGATTGGATAGGCGATGTAAACATTTGCTGCCAGGAGAGTGGTCTTGAAGCTGAGTTATGCTACGCAACCAGTTCTCTCTTTGGACGTGGAGGACTCCATTCTGTTAAAGGCAAGATTTATCAGTCTTCATCCATGAAGACCCTTTATGAGGTCGAAGGGCACTGGAACAGGTAGATATATATTCACTCATAAACAGTGTGAGATTAATGCTAATCTCACTGAAAGACTGTTCCCGAAATCACTTCCTGAAAAAAATCCAACCATTGGATCTATAGGATTCGCTAGCTCAATGCATGAGATTGTTTGGATTTTTTTTAGGAAATATATTGTTAATATTAGCATTACTTGTAGTGTGATGGATGTGAGTTTCACTTGCTAATCTTTTGAATCCAGTACTGTGAAAGCCAAGGACATTAATAGTGGTAAGGAGACAATTATATATGACGCAAAGGAAGTGTTTTCCGAGCTCAAGATTGCTGTCGTCGAGGATTTGCAGGTACCTTCGCAGTTGTTACTTATTTATCACTTAACGATTTATTTTTTCTTGTGCTTCATATTAAAAGATTGTAAGCAATGATTCTTCATATGACCTACCAAAATTCTGATTTAGACTAAAAACGTTGAGTTCTTTGTTTCGCCAAGGTGGAGAGATCCCTTCCTGCAGTAATCAATACATTGTATTGCTGATAAAAGGCTAATATGCAAGAAATCAATACATTTTTTTAGTTGTGTCTATGGTGTATTTGCAAGAAATCAGGATGCGTGCATTTGACTTGATTTATGATGCTTGTATACCTGCCTGATAAAATGCTGGTGTTTTTCTTTGTCAGGGAATTCGGCCAACTGAATCAGCTGCAGTATGGAACGAGGTGAGCAAAGCCATACTAAGCAAAAACTGGACCAAGGCAAGAGAAGAAAAGAGCACTGTTGAGGATAACCAGAGGAAGCTTGCTAAAGAAAGGAACTCAAAAGGAGAAACTTGGGTTCCTAATAATTTCACTGTATCTTATAGCAAAGAAGATGGCTGGGACTGCTCACCTATTCAAGAGAGAGTCCCACCAGCCCCCATTGTTGTCCCCATCTAATATATATTCTTTGATTTCTAGTAATCTAGAAGTTCAAAGTGAACAGCATTTATGTGTTATATCAGGTTTCCTTGGACAATAATAAGACAGGATCCAAACCATGGATCTAGTTACAGGATCATATGATTAGTTTCAAAATGAATGTTCTGGTTGATCCTAGAGATAGAGTCTCTGCCACCAACGCAAAGCAGGATCTGGTCTTCCCTTGTGTAATCACTCACTCAACTATCTTTCTTCCAGACCTTACTCACCAACTTGCTTCGATACTTCATGTGCCTTAAGAGTACCTATCGGACACTCAAACATGGGTATATACACTTGGACACTCCAATTATATAGAAAAATGAAACAGTTTTTTTTGAAAAAATAGCCAAGTCCACCATCAATACTCATGTCGGCCATGCATCGGAGGAGGACATGAATCTCGTGTCTGAGCTGTTAAAGTTACGTTTTACTGACACACACTGTGTATTTCTGCAGGTAAAAATCTGCATTTTGATGTTGAAATCTAGGGACAAATTAAAAAACCTTATCTATATAACAAGATTCATATTAAACTTCTATTGATATAACTCTAATGTCATTAATTTAGAAAATATTAATACATGAAATACACTATTAAATTTAAGTATATCAGAGCTTATATGTATCAAAACTTTTTATTTATTTATTTATTTTAAAAAATTCTAAATACAGATTGTTTTAGAAATTTTGCTTCGTAGGTCCGCCCGAGAGAGAGGTTCTGTAACATACTGATCCTAACAACGAAAAGCTTTTTGTATACTGTATACATGGTTGTGAACTGTGAGTATTCAGCAGATGACACCGACCCCACAAACTGGGGATATTTCAGAATTTGGAATGGCAAAAAATTCAAGAAATTGAATTGATGAGGATAAGAATGAACCTACAGTACAAATGAAAAATAATAAAAGCAAGCTAGACAACATACCTAATCAATATTATATCACTCAAAATCTAATAGCTAACCACCATTGCTAGAGCTGTTGTTCACTTTTAGAGCTACAAGAATACAGTATACCTCAAGCTACTATTTGGGGTCTCGAAATCCATTTCCCGTAGGTCTGATTCACTCCTCTGGTTGAAAGACTTCTCTCTGATGGTATCCAAAACCGGCTTCCATGACCTTCTACCCGATAATCTACACATTGGATTACTCTGGCCCAACAAGGAAGTAGTTCCTGAAGAATTATCCTGAGTCTGACAACACTTGCTAGATTTTGCTATTGAAGAGAGCCTCTTTACTAAAGCAAGAAAGTCCACAGGAGAAACATCAGGCTGTAATATTGAGTACGGAAGCAAGAAGTAGAGTTGGCCCGTTTCAAGCTGAGCATCAGGCTTTAATGGTTTGGACTCTGTAGAAAGAAGCTGAGCAGCAGTGAAGACGAGATTCTTTGAGGATGATTGGTCTGTAGTCACTTGGCTAACTGAAACGGGATTTTGAAATTCTTGAACATAACCATTCAGGTGAACTACACGAATGTTGTTGAATTCTGTAGAGGATTTGCAAGACAAACAACAACCCATTTCTCCTTGTTTTCTCTCTTTCTCAATGGATTATCGTGTTTCTAAGGAACGGAGTCGTTGCCTATAATTGTATGACCTGTTCATTAAAAACATACATATATTGGCTACTTGTTCGGCCAACCACTTTGTAATATTTTAATGAAACGTAGCCACCTGAGATTTATATTACTTTGTTTGCCTATACAATGTGTGGACGTCTTCTAGTCTAGAATCAAAATCAAGTGAAGTCGGTTTAGGGTTACCAAGTCCACTAGAAAATTGTAGATTACTTAGTGGTGAAATTGTCTTCGCTCCCACGAGAAAAGGCTACGGTAACGAAATTGATGGAGTCCTGCATGTAGTATCGGGTGATTCTGAATATTTAGATATAGATTTATTATAATTAAATGAGAATTTGTCTACATTGAATATGTAAATAACTTAGAATATATATTTATAGACTAATAGGATATGTTTAGGCTTAAAAAAAGATCTAGTCATGTTAGACTAAAATGATTGCTAAAAAAAATCATAACTTTTAATCTGACTATTAAATTGAACTGAAATCTTTAAGGAGTTTTTAGATGTTGCTTTTTCTATAGTAGAAACTATATTTTTTTATGAATTATTATATATTTAGATATTAAAAATCTCGTTCAAATCCCTGGTTTTGACAATTTTGTTATTTTCCATTTGTTTTTTGGATTTACTGGTTTATTTCGGGTTTTATGCTTTTTTTTTCTTACTTTAGGTAGAATCTCAGTCTATTTAAGGTTTTGTAATCCTCACAGGGAAACAAAATTCATTATTATTATTTCAAGAGAGAATAAATTTATAAATTTAAAATTCATAAATACATATATTTTCACTAATTAAAACTCTATGTTTTTTTTTTTTATCTATTGGGATGTTTTTAGCTGCCACATAAATAAATAAAAAATAGAACCAAAGTCAAGGTGACTAGGAGAAGAATGAATTTTAGATTTTAGATTTGAGATATTCTATTTCGTTTACTTCTTTTTTCTTCTCATTTTTATTTACTGCAAGGATAAAAATTGCAATCTTGAGATGGTCAGTAGAATCATTACGGTGGAAGACAAGATTGCTTGACGTCTTTGTTAGGATAAGTGTTGCCATAGGATCGGGGTATTTGAAACTGCGGTAAGGGTAGTTTTTAGGATGAATTTTTTAAATAAATATATTAAAATAAGTTTTTAGATATTTTATTTGTTCTTAGCATTATCACATTAAAATTATTAAAAAATAAAAACAAAATATATTCAAGCTAAAAATACAAACAAAAACAAAGGCCGTGACAAGCACCTCTGGATACAAATATTGAGAAAAAGCGTGTTCCACAGCTGACCATCTTCATAAAAAGGAAGCATTCCTGGAAAGAAAAGATGCCTGCACATGCTTGCATCTAAAAGCGTACAGTTTTGTCTATTGTTTTAATTAGTAGATGGGCAAGTTGCTTCAGTGTTATCCATTTAGGAAGTCGTCGTTACTCCTCGGTCAACGATCCAGTTTCATTAATTTAGGGTATTTTTTATACAACTACAGAATTAACTATATGAAATAGAAAATTTCTCTGCTAACATAAGAAAACACGTCTAAATGGAAATCTTGATTTTCTTATTTATATTTTTCTTTTTTAGTTTTCCTGTATGACCTCGTTATTTGCCTCACTTCACCTTAATTAATCCCTCTTCTTCTTCTTTTTGTTCTCTCTCCCGCCATTATACCTGCGCTTGCTAACTTTTCCTTGCAATAAATGCTCAATAATTAATTATGTTCTTGAAGATAATCATGTAAAACTAGCTTTAGTTGTTTTGAATAAACATGCAAAATGACAAAGCGAGCTTGCGTTTTCAACGGGGCAAGCATTAAAGAGAGATTGATTGAGAGTGACAGGAAACGTCTAAAATCACTGTATCATGTCCGAGAGGCAAAACTTCGGTGCCATGTTTTTTTTACGTCCATCCTTTTCCACCGGAGGCCCAGACAATAGCTAGAGTCACTGTGCATTTGAATTTCTATTTGTATTTTACTGGAAATTGCCTGTTTATATGCTAATTATTTTTAAAAAAATCTTTAAATATGATAGGTGCTCTTACGAGCCATCATAAGCTAATGATTATCTGTCGAGCTAGTAGTAGTTTCTTTTAATAAAATAGGTTTGAGTCTCAATATATAACTGGATCCATGTTATTATGTAATTAATTAATTCCCATTCAATTAACAGATTTCATGAGAATATATAGAACATGATTGATATACGATGAGAAAAAGGAAAAGCACAAATAAAGAAATAAAGAGTGTAAATTTAAAAAAAATCTAACATTAAAGAGATCAAAGAAAGACTCATTAAGGAAAGATATATAGAGTCATTTAACTCAGTTTTAGTTATCAACAAAACCATTCATTAAACTTGCGTACGTTGGCAAAATCAAACGTTAAAGGAACAAATTAAGGCGGACACCGTCTGCGAGGAAGACTTTTTATAATCTATATTTAATCTTATCATAAGCAAATGGACCCTCAATATGTATATATATAACAAAGTCAAAACATTAGGAAAAAAGAAATATTATTCTGTCGGCTACGAACAGGTGGCTATGGGAGCACTTGATAATAAAACAACGTTGAACAAAACAAAAAAGAAAAGGGAATTTTTTAAACTAGAAATCCACATGCGTTGTTATGCTGTAATGACACCTTTTGTGCTTGAGATGAGTTGCTGCTCCTGCTTTCCATGGATTATATATATATATATATTGAGGTTTCTTTTTTAATTTTTGTTTGCGAGTTCGTTTTGGCTCCTGGGTGTTCCCGATGGGTAGCATATAATAAAAAATTAATAATATTTGAATTAGTTTCATGAGAATTAATCTCTTCTCAGTTTTTATTTAATTATCATGAAATTAATCCTGCTTGCCTTGTGATCACTTAAAATTAGTGGGGTATCCTTAGGGATTGTGGGGCAGTCCTATCTTTTTCCAACTAGGTGGATAACTAGATTGCTTGACTTGTTCATGTAATCTTAAAAGCACACCATCCCTATAGAGATAACACTAATTGTTGATTATTACTTGGAGAAATTCAATAATCTTAATACTATAATGATACCATAGCAATTTATACCCACTGACATAATGCCTAGAAACTGTCAAAAGAAACAACTTGAAAGTCCAGAATCACACGCATTATCGCGTATCATATAAAATTATATATATTGAAACAAAGGTTACTTTTTTTTATTAGCATGTTTGTTTTTAAAAAACAATTGTAAAAATAATACAATTTAAAAAAACTAGTGAAATAATATAGTTTATACATGTCATGATTGATAAACATGACTTTTAAACTTGTTATTATTCAGAAATGCAGGATCGATACCGTTAAAAAAATATCGTGTTTATCAAAATAGCATCTTTCAATTCTAATTTGAAAACCCTCTCGACCTCAAATGATTACGGTCAGCTGGCCCCTAGTAAAAATAGATTTGTAGAATCTCATGTTCAGATTCAATAATTGGGTTGAAAGTAATGTATTTTTTCATTAGACTGGTCATTTGACGTGATCTTGGACTTAGCTCTTTCTTTCTAGTCCATAAACAAGTCTATTAGGCTTCCTATGTCAATCAAATATGACAGATATGCTGGGTTCCTGAATATCATACACGCAATGAAAACAATAGAACAAAATTATTCGGGAATCCTTAGGATCCTATTAGACAGATCTAGAGTTATTTAAGGATTTATTATTTAAAGATCTGATCTTTTCTGGTTTTGAATAGTTCTTTAAAGGTTGAGTTGTCGCAAACTACAAATCGTCCAATTGTTCGACATCCAATGGAAATCCACACGAACCACCAGTAAGAAATCTCTTAAGTCCCCATTTAGGAAAGAGAGATTGTTATGTCTAGAGTGTTAATTCTTTATTTTGTGACTTACGTAATTTTTCTGTCTAACAGACAACTTCTTAAAAATAAGAGGCATATCTTTATATTTATAGGGAATCCTAAAAACCCAATAAATGATAAAAATATCTATTTGCGCCTTAAATAATATTCATATATTATTTAAGAATAATTTTAGAAATTTAATCAATCAAGTCCTTACTTGATTATTCTAGGACTAGAATTATAATCCCTGAATTAAATACATTTCGGTGCTTAATTTCTAAAATTATTTTCAATCAAGTCATGCTTAATAAATTATCCTAGTTTAATTTCTAACTAATTGTTCTTAATGTGTGTGACCCATTAGGTTTTTAATATGTTGGTCCAAATATAAATTATAATTCTAAATAAATATAATTAAATAAATCAAACAATTTAATTTATTATCAATTCAATAATTGATGAATTTATATTTGAAAGATCAAGTGCATTGTCTAATAACATGTTATGATCTCTAAAATATTAGGAAAGTCATAAGTGATTTGACTTAACCTTTCAGTGACCGGTTTTTCAGTGTAATTATTATCCCTTCATCAATAATATTTCGATTTAGACATTTTAGCACGAAGTGTGTTTGTCATGTCAAATCATATTTGTTCGCAACATTATAGTCATTAATTATTTGAATCAGATTTGAAACTCTTTTTAAATCTCATTCCACATTATACAAGGATTTAACAATCAATACTAATTGAGAACATGCAGAACATTTTTTTTCTAATTCATCTAGGATAATAAATCTTCTTTTGATCATTTAAATATCTTCTTCATATAATTTATATTATATCCAATATCTACTTATTTATTATATTTATTAAAATAACGTGTAACAGGATCTGCTGCACAATAACATACCCAAGCAGACAAACCTGATCCAGCAGCCTTCTCCCTCTTGATCAAACCAACCCAAATCAACCCTATCATTGTGAACCAGACCGACCCTTTCAGAGCCTCAACAGCCACGCCTCATCTTCTCCACTATCAACACCTCATTGGGGCATACATATTAGCAAACTTCAACTCCCATATTAATCAAGAGAAACACATTAAATTAGATCCCCCAAAAACCAAAGAAGTTGAATAAATTGGTCGGAAAACAATCTCCCCTTTGCGTGGAATTCAATTCCTCCCTAGTCAGGATTAATTCCCATGTAAACAGGCGCGGCCCGTCAGGTTTTTGCTGTAGCATCATTCAAATCTCAAGTTACAACCTTCACAAGCATCGTGGAAAAGGCTGCCGACTCCCAAATCGTCGTTAGAGCCTCCAGTAATACTAACTGAAAGGTGGCCCTGGCATCAGAATAAAAGCGTTTACAAAGACACCCATCAACATTCAACAAGCACCATTCCAGAAGCAAAATATTTTGTCCAGCTTCTGCGACTACGTGCTTTCAAAGGTGAGATTGCATGTACACTTCCACAATTGAGAAGCAAAGTAGGAGAAGGGTGATTTTAAGCTTACATACAATTTCTTGTACATTTTTCAGACTTACACAATTTTGACTCAAAGCTTCTGATAGATTTTCAAAAGAGTTGTACCAAGTTTTGTAATTGCAGCTTCATATTTTTTAGTCAGTTTTTACAAAATATCCAACCATCAAACGAACTAAAATAAATTCCCCAAAATTCACTATACCAAAGGAGAACATTAATGGCCCAAAATGAAGGGAAAAAATGGATAATAAATCACCCACTCCTGTGGAAGCAACACTAACTAACTCTGTTAGCCTCCAACCCATCTAATTCATCCCTAACTGCTCTCAAAGTTGCCCTTGCACACAAGAATTGTGCTAGGGGAACGGAGGATTCACACCTCAATGTCACAGCATTTACAAATTTGTAACTTGTAAGATTTAATGAGAAACCGAGATGGGAGTGGGTGGTCGAGAGCAACTGCGGATTCGATCAAAGAATTTATGTGTCAAAACTATCTCACTCAAAGTGATGTGTAATTGGAGAAAAGCTTCAACAAATTATCGGTAGTTTCAGGGTGGAATTTCCTCGCAAACAAGTAACACGGCCGTGTGGTACCATTCCATAGGCAAGGTTGCACCTGCACATCCCTCTATAAAAGCCCAAGGGGAGGAGGAAAAAAAAAGAACAGAAGTCAGCCAACAGCTTATAAAAGAATACAGTACCCAAAACACCTTTAAGAAACTGTACCTTTTCATCACTTGTCACATGAATACTCAAATCGATTGACTGCAGAAAGATAAAACACTCAAAGTGTTACAGTCAAAACCACAAGAATAACACAGTTCAAAACGAAAGTCCATGAGAATAATAACTAGAAATATAACAAGAAATACCAATCAGCCTTTAGACCGATTGATAATGACCCGCTGCATTGTGCAAGCTGGTCACGGTTTGTCCCTAGAGGAGACAACCTCACCCACACTTCCACCTTTGTAGACACAATAATAACAAGGAATATAAGATCCATTTACACATGTAAATATAAAATTTTTACACAATCTTATATTTACATTTATAAGATCCCTGTTGTATTGACTATGTAACATGATATGATGGGCTTTTTGGAAGGAAAAGAGTAGGTATTTGATGGATGTTAGTAAACTCCAAACACTCATATTGAGCAGTGTCTGGAAAGAACAAAGACTACTGAGTCAAGACCATACCGTAATATTCTTCAGAAGTTCAGAAGTAACATCCTGAGTCCTATACAATTTTGGATGCCACTTTCTCTCAGACCAGTCAACATGTGTTACAGACCAGTTTGCTATTCCACCAGGATCAACTATCTGAATTCACATAAAAAAATGAAAGTCATAAAGAGAAACCAAGATAAGGAAGGTAAAGTTGAAGGAATATGAGGAAGATTCTCACATGGAAAAATGTTGGCAAATAATGTTCATCGGCAATGCAATTTTTCCCTTCCAAACCAGGCTGAAATTATGTAAAAAAAGAAAGAAAGAAAGAAAACATGTCAATATCATAACATACACAAAATTTAGAAAGTCTAATTTACAAAATCCCAAAAGCAAGCATAGTCACAAAAATTTGAGCACAGTTGTACAATGAACAAATGCAAAATAACAGATAGTGCTTGAGCTTAAAACATGGAAGAAGGGTCCCAATGTAAAGCTCAATGTGACACACCATCTGAAACATTATGCAATTTTGATTTTGATCATCCCGCTGTTCAGTGATGACATCATATAATATTATTATAGGATGTTGCCCACCCAAGTTATGAGAATGTGATACGGTTCCAGGTAGAGAACAAAAGTTAGACGCAAGCTTACAAAATATTTTGTTGGCAAAAAAATTGCACTTACTAGGTTTCATATTCCAATCAAAGTACAAAGAAATGGGCAAATAATTAAGAAATTATTAAAAAAACAAATGAATAACCAAAAAAATTAAAGCACTCATCAATCATGAACAAATAAAGAATTCTATATTCTGATTTATGACTCCTAACATCGGAGTTCCATTACCAAGGCAATGAAGATAGCATTAAAAAATGTTCACTGTATGGAGGGCACATGGATCAAACAAATTTTAGGAAGATCTCTTGAATCTTTTCTTTATTGAAAACAATTCCCTGATATCTCAACCTTTCTTTAATATTCAACTCTGAGAATCAAGAACAAAGGGTGCATCCACCAAAAATCTTGGTACACTCACAAAACACAAGTAACATGATAAATATATAACAATCATACACATGCAAGTAAATCTGTAGCTGTTTGAATAGAATGCAAGCCATATAGAACAGACCATACGCCTATAACAAAAGCATAGCTTAATTCAGAATAAAGGAAAACCTGCCTTGCAGTAATCGCGGAATTTGGTGTAGTAAAGGCTGTCAGCCATAACTATCACAGCATGTTGTCGCTTCATTGAGAACCACTGCATAAAAGTTCATTCATTAAAACTGCACAAATAAACTAAGAATCTAAATCAATGTGATCTATGCTGAAGAATCTAAACAAAAAGCTCAATTGCCAACATGACACCATGTCCAGAACTCACACACATGTTTCTTGCATGTTGAACATTATACACGTATTAAATCAAGAACCCACATTTAAGGTTAAATAGACAAATGCTAAGGGATGATCATGACTAGTAAGAATTACAAAAGCCAATGATGGAAAATATGAAATCAACATACAGCATTATTTTACTTAGTTTGATCTGGCATAATAATAAAGGCTGCATGAAAAATAGAGCCATATGGTCATAGTGGCTTGGAGAAAGTATACCTGTGCACCCTTTCTAAAGTCTTTCAACTCAATTTCAGGTAACATGTGCTCTGAATACCTACCATTCCCATGTGGACCAGGATCATAAAAGCTGAAAACAAAAGGACATGTCAATCAGGAAGGGAAAACCAATTTGGAAAATAAAGATCTTCAATTTTACTCCATTAGTTGCGATTGACCTCTTGCAGTCCAAACTCCAAACGATAACATTTTTATAGAAGTAATAACCGACAGGAGAGCCTAACACAACAGAAGAACACAGGGTAACTACCGTGTAAGAGAACAGGGCTTACCAATCAAGATAGCTCATGTTCGAGTACATCAGATAGTTGTAGATGTGGTCAAACTTGTACAATGGCACGCAACTGCAATGTCAGGTGGTCAAAATTATATCAAATTCAGATTATTTTATAGATTGAAAAGATAAAAGCTACAAAAGATATAATGTTCTACCTATCAGAAAGTAACACAAAGTGTTGGTTATCAGGATCTCCAAGAGCATTTGCCAATAGGCGTCTCTCTGCATCAATCATTGAAATTTGTCCCCATATCACCTGCAAAAATTTGCCCATGCAGAATTGATTAGTTTTCATTAGTGATTTGAGAGATATGGAATCTATTTTTCAGTCTCAGAAACTTAAAACTACAAAATATGGTTTTCATTATGTCTATTTTGATGGGATAGTTCAACCATTCATCACATATATTTTATAGGCAGTCCCACCACTGATAGTCACAATGGTAATGTTAGTGTTATCATTACACCATAATATGGATAAATTAACTAGTTTTACCAACTGCTTGGGGCTTAAGCGAAGATTTAGTACATCAATATCCGGCAGTACAATAATGATGTTGAAACAAATAGCAGTCCTTTACCAATAGTCTGCCAGCATGTTTAGATTATCCCACTCTCAGAGTAACTATTAATCTGTAAAAATTTGTTTTAAAGCTTCATCTATCACAAACAGGATAGTTTTTACAAGATTAATGATGATGTTTTGGTTCATCATCATTAAAGAGGGCTGACCACAGAACAGATGGACAACTGAAGAAGGCAACAGGCCACCACTGATTCATCTTTCAAAGGCTGACACTAGACATTATTAACAAAGCAGGGGAAAATGATCAATCAGGGAAAGGAAAGTTGACACCTTAGATAAGGAACAGGACTCCAAGAACACCATGGCGTTATCCTAAAAAAGCATCTTATATGGGTGGATTAAAACAAGCCAAATCCTATAAATTCATCTAACATGTCTTTCTTTTCTTAAGAGCTCCTGATACAAAATACGAGATCTATGGTGCAAGTATGTTTGAGAAATCATTGCCCAACTATCTACCCTTGATAATACAGAACATGAACCTAGAAATATCTAATCAATCTGTTATGTAGAAAGCAGACCAGGTACCAGAAGGCAAGAAACTATATATAACTGAAAACTAATGGAGAAACTAAAAGACTGCAAAGCCCTTAAACAAATGTAACAAATAGGAAAAGTAGAAAAGCAATAAGATATGCTTTTAAACATACATCCAAAAGTGTGGAAAATTAAAGTAAGACATGAATATATTAAATACATGAAGGCAGACATAGCATATTGACATTAAATTTACAGACCTGGTCGCTGCGTACATCTCGATCAACAAAGTAACGGCTCACATGAACTGGTTTTTCCTTGGATGCATGCACATAAACAGAGAATCTGTCCTCATGGCCCTGCCAGAAAGATAAATTAGCTTCAGCAACAGATACAAGTAGTGTAACAGAACATACAACAACAAGGAAAGTCCACCACAAACACTAACAGTTTTGACATTTATTACAACTTATTAACATTCCATCACCTCAACACCTAAACTACACAGTCAACATCATGCACATCCACACAGATATCTGAGTTAGCTAAATCATTTGTGCAAACTGCAAACCACCTAATATCTATACACTGTATATATGTATATATAACAATCTAAATCATTAAAACAGTTTCGCCATGTTCAGGAGCATCAGCAGTTACAGTTCAGAACAGCTTGCACCTTAACAATATTGACAATGTTTTTCAATTGCAACTTCACTGGAACATGTTATACCAGTCAATAATGTCTTGACTCTTGAGATATTACAATTTCTTTTGGGACAAGAATCACATCTCCAACGATAACTGCTGGAAATGAATCTTTGTTAAATAAGCTTCCAAGCAAGATTATTTGTACAACTACATTTTGGAGTCCTTGCATCATGTCTTCAAACATATTAATGGATCTAAAACAAACAAAATGATGTCTATCAGTATACTTTCTTTTTTTTTCCTTCTAGAGTTCTTTTACATTTTTTTTCCTATTATATGCATGAAAAACCTTTCCCAGAAACTTCCTTAAATAAACTTGCTTTCATCCAAATCATTTGAGCATTCATCAAAACCATCTTATCTATATTAAAAATTTAGAATAGTAAGACTTCTCCACTAGTTAATGGAATGTACCAATTTTCTAGCCCATCTGATCCACAAGGAGAAAAACTTTAAATGCATATATGGACAAGTTAAAAAATGAAAAATTCATTGATGGGAACTAACAGTCCTCAATTGATATAGAGCAAAACCTTATCTATAAACTCAAGATTGGTGAATAGTTCAAATATGCTTACATATATACTATGGAAGCTGGTCAGAAATATGAACACACAAAAGCTTCAACTATGCTTGTGAAATTTATAAACCAAAACTTAAAAACCATTTCTTTGATCCAATAGCTTTAAAGTCAATAGTTGACAAAAATTCCAAAAGTAAATGAACATGAAGAGAATGTCTAGAAAAGCAATGCATATTTAACATAAAAGTGTGATAGAAAGCTTACAGAGAAAAATTTGTCCCAGAGTTTCTCGAAAGGTAACAAACTGGTAGTCAAAAACATAAAAGCAATTTTAGCTTTTTTTGTAGGAATAGAAGGTGTATTCAAAATTTCCCTAACCACAATACGAGAAGCAATTTCTTCATCCGTAAATTCCCTTGTAGGAGCAGGTGGAAGCCAGTCTGTTAGAACCTTGCAACCTCTCGAAGAAAATACATAACAAGCGCTACTGCTTTGTGGTGGATAGATATAAGCACAGACTAGAAACAGGCTGACCATTGAAACCAAAATTATAATCCACATTGGCCTCTTCAAAGGAGGGCGGTGGCGAGCTCCATGCAAGATCTGCACATCACCCATGCCTAGACGCCACAATTGAGGTGTCTTCATCTACTACAAGCACATCTGAAAAGAAACTCCTAATGATGCATCCCTTTCCTCACAGCCACATTTCACCACTCTCTGTCAAACAAGGAATTAGGACTTTAAAGCAAGCAGCGATTCCCCAACAGAGTGAGAAAAATCTGAAGTCAAGGGTACAGATAATTAATTGGTGTAACATAAACCATCAATTATTACACCATATTTGAATTTCATAATTGATAATCAGGTGTAAACCCAGGAACGAGTAAAAAAAGAGAAGTTTTCTTTTCAAAAAGTGGACAGAGATTCTTCAATGCTTTGCAATATCCAATAGGAAATCATTTATAAGCAGATACACCTTTCGCAAACAAAATGAGAAAAAACAGCACCATCATGACATCATTAACCCAAACTAATCAACAGAGAAATTATAACAAAACCATTAACCGAAACAAGCATGCAGCAAACTCCAGAACATAAGAGATAGTGTAGGAAGTGTGTAAAGTCAAAAGCACCTTCACAGTCAAACCAAGATAGCACTTGCAATTTACTTTGCTAATACCCCAGAATCTAAATTCTAAAACTTAAAATCTTTACTTTCATTCCCTCTTCTTCCTATCTTTTGTAAACAAACAAACAAAAGGTGCATGCTCTTTGAACAATTAAAGATAAAAACCAAACAATAACAACAGATCAAATATAAAAAAAAAAAGATCAAGAAACTTAAAGAAATAAACCAAGCTGGATACTAACAATTCAAAGTCCTCAATTTGCCCAACTACTAAAACCAAACCCCATATTCCCAACTTCACCGATAAATACATATAAAAAAACCATCCCCTAAAAAAAGTCAAACCAATCCAACACACCCTCCTACAGTTCCAAGGCATACCCAGAACCAATTACTCATTCAAAATCCAAATCCAAAAACAAAACCAAAATGCACCATCAATTACACTTTAGCCAACCCCTTCCCTTTCTAAAATTCAAGATTTCCACACTTTCACTCACACCCCTGTTTGGTTCCCGAGATAACACAACCAAATAAAACACAAGAAAGAAAAGAACCAATTTTCTCTTGCATACTCGATCAGCCATTCACTCAACCTGGATAAAACACTCACTTAGATCCATGCAACTATACAAAGTCCTAATAACAATACAGCCACGTCCAAAAGATTCCTTCTTTCCTCTCCTTCCACTCTCTTTTTTCTCAAAAACCAATCAAAAAACAAGAATCAAAATCTCTCCGCGTCAACGAAACATCCACAATGAATGAGACTAGAACAAGAAAACCAACGATTACCATACCTGATAAAGCTGAACAGAGAAGAACCAGATCTTAAATCATGTCAATCTATTCAAAAACTGGATTCAAAAAGATCAAATCTTTCACCTCCTTATTGGCTAATCAAGATCTGGGGCCACACAAAACAAGAAATAAAAAACACAAAGACCCAGAAAGGGAAAGACTATATTTATTTATAGAAAGAAGCAAGAGAGTGCTGAGTTTGTATTCGTTTATGTGTTGTGTTTTGTTGTAGGTTTCTTCTATATGTTGTTTAGTGCCTTTTCTTTCCTTCTTTCTTTCTGTATATTTCTTCTTCTTTTTTTTCCTCTCTCTCTCTCTCTCTCTCTCTATGTAATGAAATGAGAAAGTCTTATGTAGTATCAGTCGTTGTTTAGGGCTGCACTGTTCCGAACATGGAAACAGGAAACAAATTAAAGCCGGCGAATTATATTTGTTAATTATATTTATTTATTTCACAATAATTAAGGTTTTTTTTTTGTTTTTGTGTTTAATTGGACTCGTTGCTTTGGTTATTGGAATTTGGAAGAACAAATTAGGAAAAGTACAAAACTGGAAATGTGGTTTCGGGTTTCGAATCGCGTTTTAATCGGAGCTTTTAATAAATTGAAAATTAATTAATTTAATATTTTTATATTATTTTAATAGACTGATATTAAAAATAAATTTTTAAAAATAAAAAAAAATATTATTTTAATATATTATTAAATAAAATACATTTTAAAAAACAATCATAATGAACACTCATTTCTTATATTTTTTTTATATTATCAATTTAATGGCTAAGAATTTATGTTTTCTATTTTTGTAAGAAGTAAATTTAATTTTGATAGATTAAAATTAATTTAAGATACCATCAATCATAAAATAAAACAATGTATTATTTTGTGAAAAATATTTCTTTTATATATATATATATATATATATGTATGTATATAGATTTGTTCAAATTTCCATAAATATTAGGTACAAGGGAAACATTGGCGGAACAATTCAAAGTACAATAATATATCATAATATATTTGATATTACGATAGAGTTACTTTTTAAAATATTATTTATTTAAAAATATATTAAAATAATATTTTTTATTTTATTTTTTAAATTTTATTTTTAACATTAATACATTAAAAAAAATTAATTTCAAACAAAAAATATTAATTTTTTTATAAAAATATTTTCCAACCAAAAAAATAAAATAAACAAAACCCAAATTTTCTATCAAATCCAGACCACAATAAAATATAATAATATCTCTCTCATTGTATGGATTTTGCGAGCCTTATGACTGGTGGTTGCCACCCTTGGGAAATTGTTCTCTTTTTTTCTTTTTATTTTTTAATGTAGTCTGAAGATGTTCACTTTTACATAAAAAGAAACTTGTTTTCAAGACCCGATTTCTTGTACTAATTGTTTCAAACATTTTTATCTTTGCATCAAACAACTATCCCTAAATAGTAGGATCCTCTATAATTCTGTTCAAAAATATTTTCTATAATCAAAATATATTAAAAAAACATGAAAAAAAATATTAATTCTATTTCTAGACCAATAAATCAACAGAAATTAAAAAAAAAAAAAGAGTAAAACCCTGTTTGTTTTTACCTTTCGAAGCGTTTTTGAAAAAATTTGAATTTATTTTATTTTTTTATTTGCTTCAAATTAATATTTTTTTGTGTTTTTAGATCATTTTGATACGCTGATATCAAAAATAATTTTTAAAAAATAAAAAAATATTATTTTAATATATTTATAAATAAAAAACACTTTAAAAAACAACCATAAAATATTTTAGCAGGCTAATCTCATTTCTTGTTTTGCAGGCCAGGTTACATCAGCCAAAGGATCCAAGGTAAGCTTATTTTAATTGCCAGTTGAGACATATGCATATTTAAAAAAAAAAAAAAATTAGTTTTCAAAATTATGGGAAAGCATAAGGAAAGGTTTCCGTTGATTTGATCGATCTGAATGTTCCTAGCAATAAGCATTGAACGTTCCTAGTAACACACACTACTTGCATTCTTTTTCTTTTTATCCTTTTTTATTTATTGATAAAAAAAAATTATAAAAAATTTATAAAATTATTAAATTACAATAATTTTCTCGCATATTATCATTAAAAATATTTTATAAAATTATCAAATTCTTCTTAGATCCACCAATAAAATATTGATCTAGCGGTTAAGATATTGTTATATCCCTATAAGGATGAGAATACAAGTTTAATTTTTCAGGAAGTGCATTTATTAAGAGGAATAACCACGAATCCTGAACGAAATTAGTCTTACCTTTTAAAAATATATGAAAATATCTACATAAAAAAAAAATTGTTCTTAAATCTGTTTTTAAACAGATCTTCTATACATCAAACCGATATATTTATATAAAATTATTTTATTTCTTATAAAATTCAAACCTCAAACAATGATACGTATAATTAAATTGGGGAACCTACCAATCTTAGACGTTTACTAATTACTATTAGCATAATCCTTTTTATAATTAATATTGGTGGGGTCCACATACATATTAACAAAATACTTCACGTGGGGAGGGTCAGCTGTTAGCTGTTCACCTTATCAAGTATCCATGGACTCCTATCATGGGTCCAACATTCATATGCTAATATAAAATAAGATTCCATTGTACACACAAATTTTTGTGTAGTAAACAAATATCAAGATTACAATAATAAATTTAATTAAAAAAACTCTCTCTTGCATGTATAAATTCTCTAATTAACAGTTAGATCTAAATTTTATTTTGAATTAGAAAATATTCACACGCGTGTCAGATTTTAACTTGATTTGATTTGATAAAAATTAAAAATATTTATATGAGTTTGAAAGTTTTAATAGTGTGAGATCTTAGCTTATTTTGATTTGATAAAGAGGAAATGTATTTAGACAAGTATGAAATATTTTGCTCAGTTGCTTACTTGGTTTGATTTGATGAAGGTAAGGACTTTGATCATCTTTGTAGATTTTAATTAAATATGTTTTATTTAGAAGATATTTTAGAAAAAGTGATATGAAAATTATTTAAAATACTCTTATTGAGAAGGATATTAAAGGAAGAATTTTTAATTTATTTTGAGTCCAAACTCAATAAATTTAATCAGTTTGATCACAACAATCTTTGGATCATAGGCTTATATTTTTTGAAATTTTAATGTCTATATCCATTGTTCTTTATCGTTTAAATTTTTGTAACATGGCTTTGTGCATCTAAGCCTATGTTTAATTAATTAATTATGAGGTCATCCCAAGAGACAAATTAATTATTAACCATTTTTATGTTTAATGACTCTATTTGTTTTAGAAAAATATATTTGTTATCTTATAAGATGGACACATTTTCACATGAGAAGTTTTAGACTCATAAATGTTTTTAGTTCAATTGATCTCCTCATACAAAAATAAAAAAATATTCTCATTCTTTCTATAGCTTTAATTATAAAATGATCGTTTATTTAAAATTCTTTCTTTCTGTTTTAAATTTTATTCTAGAACGCAATATAAGTAGACTTTTATTACTAATCCCACTCTGGAATAGCTTCGTTGCTCCTTTCTTTTTCTGTGGAATTGTCATTTTATCATGCAATTATTAGGGAATATTCAGAAACTCACCATTTCTTCTTTAATTTATTTCCTGTTAAAATAAGGTGTTGTTAATTTCTAGAAGTAGTAGAATGGTCTCCATGCACTGCTTCTGCTTCTGCTTCTGCTTCTGCTTCTGCTTCTGCTTTATTTGAATTGTATTAGTGTTGACGTCTAAGATCAATTTCGGAGTCTAAGACTTGAATTTTGACCATTGAAAAGGTGAACGGTAAACGGGAGACAAAAGAGAAGACCTTTTCATGGATTGTATATTTGCTTCTAAGCAGATTAATTATATATTCTATAAAGGTGACTCGTGATATATTACAGATCATATCAAATCTTTTCTATATATAAAAAAATATTCAAGGATGAAAAAATATTAATAAAAAACCCTATAAAAAACAGAGAAAAAAAGAAAGAGATACTAATCTACAATTGAATAAATAATGAAAGATGAAACTAAGAAAATATAATTTTTTTAAAAAAAAAAGACTCAAGCAAATCCAAGCGAATCTCCTAAACATGAGTTAATCTTTCAAATTACAACTTGTTGAATCTTAGACTCGGGCTTAATCAATTCCCAACCAATTTAGATTGTTGAAAGATGAAACTGAAAAAAATATTAATTTTAAAAAAAATTTCAAGGTAAAAAAATAGCAATCAAAAGAATGAAGATAAAATTCGATAGGAAAAAAAAAGGAGGATGAAATCGTAAAAAAATCAATTTTAAAAATTATCAAAAATAAAATAAATAGAAATTAAAAAGAAAGAAGGGCATATCTAATTAACACATGAAAAAACTAGAGGAGGATGAAATTAAAAAAAAAATTCTAAATCAGACATGAAAATTGAGGTAAAGAGAGAAAAAAAAAGCTCATCGACACTAAATCAGAGGTTGTTGACCACACGCGCAACCTAAGGATAGAGGGGTTGCCGAGGCAATTCAAATGTTGCCCTAGAAATTGATATATGGCCACTGAGTGATGATACATGCCCTATCCAAAAAGCACTACCAACACATGCATCAACCACCTTTTTATTAATATTTATGATAATTAAATTACTAAATCATCACTAAGTTAATTTGATTATAAAACAAAAAACCATACTGAGAAGATGAAAACACCAATGAACACCAACTTTTTTTTTAATTTAAAAAGTAATTAAGTCATCACTTTGTTGAAACAAATGAAAAGACTAAAACGCATTTGAATGCCGATTTAATCTATTTATAATGGTCATTAAGTCATTTTACTCTACCAACAAAAAAATTGAAAAGGATTAATTTGTCCTAATCAATATGATAATGAGCAATAAATCATGTGAAAAACATAGTATTACCCCTAACAGCAAGTTATATGATTTTGTTTGATATGGGTAAAATATTTATTCCACTATTCCAATTCATATTGATATATATATATATATATATATATATATATATATATATATATATATATATATATATATATATATATATATATATATATATATATATATATATATCTTGGTTTACAGTGAATGACTAAGCCTTTTAATTATTTTTTTAATTTAATTGTATTGTAACCAACACAAATATGAGAAACTCAAGTGCCTTCTTATATCTAGTGTGAGTATCATAATTTTAAAACCCGGCCCGGCTCGGCGGGTCACCCGGGTCCTGACCGACCCGGGGCTGGAACCGGGCCAGGTTGAAGAACAAATAGGGGAAGAAAAAACTTGTCTGACTCGGCAAAACCCAGTAAAAAACTCGGTTGCGACCCGTTGACTTTTGTTTTTTGTTTTTACTAAAACAACGTTGTTTTGATTTAAAAAACATTGACCCGGGTGACCCGGCCAAAACCCGGGACCCCGGCCTTGGACCGGGCCGGGTCTGAAAACTATGGTGAGCAGGACCTACTTTTAATTTCTCATAAAAAAATATGGTCTAATTTACACTCTATAAAGAAAATTTAATTATTTTGAACAACGTGAGACCTTTCATGGTGTTATTTTTGAACCATGAACCCAAAATTTTCCATTTAATTTGATCAAAATACTTTGATATTATAAAATAAATAGATTTGATAAAATGCTTCGAACCCTCTCTCATCATGTAATTTTCTCTCACATTTTTTTCACTTTTCAATTTGGAACTGACAACGACTAGTTATTGTTTATATTGTTAAATCGCAGGATCAAGTGATAAATGAATTTATTTATACTATTACCATTTCATATATTTGGATTTCAAAGAGTCATATGATAAAAAACATTTCGTCTATGCACTGATAAAGAGCTCCCTGTAGCATAGAATCATATATCTTTATATGTGGTTATTTTTTAATCTTTAGTTAGCATTAAAATCTCTTCTAAAATTTATTACCATACATAATCCTTAATTTATTTTATTAAACTTATGCATAAGTTTTGAGTTCATGATTATTTTTCTTTTTTACTAAAAAAATACATTAGCAATATATAGATATATATATTCTTTTATATTTATTTATTTTTTATCTATTCTGCATTGTAGTTGATGTCAATGATCTTGTAGGATGTAGGCCAATGATCTAGTTACCTAAACACACTAACAGAACTATATTACGTCACGGAGCTTCACTACTATATGAATAGTGAAGTTTCTTATTCTTTTTCTTTTTTTTGTATTTATTTATTTTTTGTTTAATTTAGTCCCTCTCTAGCATAATTATATGAAATTATGGTAGATTTATAAAATTAAAAGACAAAAGACTGGATGTGAGACACAAAGATAATATATGTCTAATTCCAATTTTTTGCAATTTTTATTTTGGCCATAAAATTTATTTTTGTCATTTTTAGTCCTTGGATGAGAGAGTGACTCACCAGAAAATGGTTGTAGAGAGAAAATATTTGATTGTCGTGATTTTGGCAACAAAAATGATCAAATTTAATATCAAAATAATTTATTTTATGAAAAGAGTTTAATGATAGTTATTTTTTGTTCTCATCTCGTTGGAAAAAGTAAATTCGAGCTTGAAAATATTTCTGGTGCTGATTTGATTTTTCAGCTTTTAACTTATTTTTTTTTTGCAACTTTAAGGGCAGAAGTGAGTTTATTGAGGTTCGTTAGGTGCTTCTCATGTATTTTTAGATGAAATATTGGTTGAGAAATGAGTTGTTTGGTAAAAAACACAAGCTTGTTTTTCTGCCCAATTCCTGGCCATTTTGACTACCCGAAACTAGACAAGTGTATGACATGTTATCCACCCTCTAAATTAAAAAACATAAAGCAAGGCCAAATGCATGGGCCTAACCTTCAGACACGCTTGTGCTTGCCTTCAAACTCGCTTGTGATTAATTTGCTGAGGGTTAAGCATCGAGCAAGCCTCTTTTTTTTTATTTCTTCCTCTTTTTTTTTGTTCATTTTCAAAATGTTTTTTTTTAGCTTTTGAAATTCTTAAAGAGATTTTGAACATGATTTTATTATATTTATGATTTTTTTAGCTTTCAATCACACATAAAATATGAACATACTATTTTGATATTTTTTTTAACTTGCTTTAACAATCATAAAATATTTTTTTAATAGAAATAATGATTTCAGTTAAAAACCTTGCATTTACTAAGATAAATAATAGATACATTAAAAAAAATTGATTATATACTTAATAAATATATTTTTATATAGCCCTCAATTTATTTTATTGAATTTACATATTAACTTTTTATTTTTAAATGAAACTTTATCTTGATGGAAGTTTTCTTTTAAAGGATCTTATTTTCAGATTTAATAATAATGTAAAATAATTTTTTAAAACTTAAATATTGTTTTTTTATATTAACAAAATTTCTGATCCCAAAACATATACAAACTAGTTTTTTTTTCCCTGTATTTTACTCTCGCTGTTAATTTTAGTTTTTTGAAAGAGGAAGGAAGTGTGAGTGTGTGTGTGTGTGTATATATATATATATATATATATATATATTAGCTAAACAACAGGGCCAAAGGTCCAAAATTAAAGTCTAACCGACAATATATAATCATGAAAATTAAGTACTTTATGAAAAAAGGCTGACGGCCCAAAACAAAGAACTGAATAACACTATCTGCAGAGAATATTCAGAAGGAGATTGCTTTATTGGGTTAATGAAGAGGCCTTGGATGCCGCATAGAAGGAAAGAAATGAGCTGATAAAATTTAGTTATATTCAGCAGAAATGGTCCAAATTTCACTGCAATAATAAAATCAATGACCAGATTTTTCAAATGCTATAATAACTAAGTGTTTGTGTTGTGTAAAATATTAATTACAATCAAACTGTAAACTTAATTAATTTATTAAAAAATATTTTTAAATGCATAAAACCATAAAATATTTTACAAAAATTAATAAACAATATCATTCAATTATTTCTAATAACATTGCTCTACTCCTGCCCTACCACCACTTCACCATCAACCCTATCATCGTCCTTATTGCTGCCACCACCCTTTTAACTAAGGATCTTGTCATTTTTGCAACCTGGTTGATGCATGGCTGAGTAAACTTCCTTGCTTCCTGTAAGAAATGCCCTTGTCACTGGAAGAAAAGTCTAGCAGAAAACCATAATTTAGGAGAAAAAGGTTTCAACTTCTTTTGTCTTACTTTCAAGTAAGGACCAGCCATTTCTTGTACGTTGATAGCATGGTGTAATGCAGTCTTCTTCCATGCATGGAAGAGCTCATCACACTTGGTAGTTTGTGGTGGAATGCATTCCCAAAGATAGCTTATACAGTTCAACGACCAGTCCTTGAACATGGGGATCCATTTCTTGACAATGAAAGATGGACAGCAGAATCAGACTAAACGATCCACTTGATTTCCCCATAATTCTAACACTTCAATATAAATTGGAAGTAAAACATGTAAATTAACCAAAATCTCCATCTTTCTTGATTCTTTGTTGCTATGTTCTCTTGTGTAGGACAAAGATACATTGACGTAAAAGGAACTACAACAAAGGAAATTCTACAGATTGAGTTTGCTTTCAAGAAATTTATCAAGAATGTTAGAAGTTGTACTCTGTTGATAGCATGGTGTAATGCAGTCTTCTTCCATGCATGGAAGAGCTCATCACACTTGGTAGTTTGAGGTGGAATGCATTCCCAAAGATAGCTTATACAGTTCAACAACCAGTCCTTGAACATGGGGATCCATTTCTTGACAATGAAAGATGGACAGCAGAATCAGACTAAACGATCCACTTGATTTCCCCATAATTCTAACACTTCAATATAAATTGGAAGTAAAACATGTAAATTAACCAAAATCTCCATCTTTCTTGATTCTTTGTTGCTATGTTCTCTTGTGTAGGACTAAGATACATTGACGTAAAAGGAACTACAACAAAGGAAATTCTACAGATTGAGTTTGCTTTCAAGAAATTTATCAAGAATGTTAGAAGTTGTACTCTGTTTTGACTTCTTAGCAAGAAGCACTAGGAAAATGACGAGAAGGTGTTCGGACAACTCACATTATAAATTGTTTCAGTGTGGTGCTCGGCCCACTTGTCAAATTGAGATTTCTTTTCTAGCACCTGGTGATCAAATAGAAGAATTGTGAAATCAATCAACGGGAATTATGTACAATAAGTAGGATTCTTCAATACAAGATTTCTCTGGAAATCTATCAAGATGTTTGTTCACAGAATGTTCAGAGTTGAGTTTATTGAATTGTAAGACAAACAATCTAAAAGATCAAACCTTCTGAACTGTCATGTCCAAGGCTTGTCTTCCGTGTTCATCCCAGTGAGTCACCACATGGTACTGATTATGGAAAAAACAAGAGAATGAGAAAAGGAAAATATTTTGTAGAAACACCCCCCCCTCCAAATATGCCTGAAAACAACACTATTTACCTGAAAATTAGAAAAATAAACTGTAAGCCAGTGTGGAAACCATTCTCCATGAACCTGAACCTGGTTAATTAAGAACAGAGATCATTAATTTTTTCTGACTCAAACGTTAAACCAAGGTTACCAATCTTTCACACGACAGAAATTCAGAACATGTAGCATATGGTTACTGGTTTTTGTATAGCTTATAGCAATAAGCTCTGCATTCAGGCAATTATGTAACTAGAGAAATCTAAAGTTCCTACCTGATATCAGAGAGAGGAGACAAATCAGCGAAGGTGTAACGAGCCGAATACTTGTGAGACTCGTGAAATGAAAACAAAATTGAAAAAGAAACAGCAACGATCTCAGCAAAAACATTACTTACAGTTTCTAATTTCAAACTAAGCTCTTTGTATTTTTTCTCAGCTACATATGCTCGGATTTCAACAGAATCTTTTTCCTGACTTTGTGATTCTAATTCCTTTCTAAGTTTGTCAACCTGTCACGAATAGTTAAATCTTAAAGATCTGTTCGAAATTAGTTGCTAGATAGGTAGTGCACGAACAACTAACCTGCTTCTCAAGTTCACCGATCCGAGCATATGATTTACTTGACTGTTCTTTGACATCTATGACTCCTTTTGGCTAATGAAAAAGAACAGAAAAAAAATCAATAATAGGGAAATATTTATTCTGGATGAACAGTTAACTTCATGTCTTGAAGAATCAACTGTTTAGTGAAACTTGAACCATACCTGGAGTGATTCTATCTCACTCATTAATGAATCAATGCTTTTGGATTTCTCATGAATGATCATCTCCATCTGTCTAATTTTCTCATCCTTGCTTCTTATTTCACGGGTTCTGTCATCAATCCTTGACTCTTTATCAACATGAAGAAGAAGAAAGAGCATGGTCAATGAGGTAGTCAAACTGAACGCCAAAACATGTATCTCAATGACCAGGAGTTAATTAACTGGAAATGCACAGAAAGATGAGAAGATCCACCTGGGTAAGTTCAGAAATGAAAGATAAAGAGGAATAGACGAAATCTAAGAGCAAAGAATCTGCCAAGTAAAAAGCCATAAAATTTGCATTCTCAACATCATATATACTCCACCGCTTGCTTGAGCCCAACGGTGTTTTGCCGAAATCTCTTTTAATTTGTCAAGAACTCATGAAAACTTCCCCTCATTTTTAAACTATAATTATTCCATCCATTCTCATTTGGGAGGTTAATAAACTGTATATTGATCTGTACAGTAAGAAAAGCTTGACTGGGCATGGTCTGCTCACTTGGCAAGGTTTTCTTCTTCTATTAATTTCCAATCGAAAAGTTCAGCTACACCTAAGATTATGAAGCATACACACAAGTTTCGCACGGTGGAGAGTATCTACAAATTATGAAGCAACACATTCTCAAAGACGACAAACCTACACACTTTGTCAGCAACCAAACAGACCAATCTATCGAAATACCACTGCACATCAGAGCCCATGTTGCACTAATAATACCACACACACACACATATAGAGAAAGAGAGAAAACCTAACACAGAGATATGGGACTTGAGTTGGTCAAGTATATTTTCCAAAGAAAAACGTTGAGGCTCTGGCTCTGGCTCTGGCTCTGATGTAATATAGGTGAAAGAAAGTGATATCAATAACAAGAAGAGCAATTTTATGGAGGCTGCCATGGAAGAAGGTTCCAAACAAACACAAACAGGAGGGAAATACAGAAAGCTTTTGACTTCCCAAATATTTCTACTTTCTAGGTTTCTCTTTTTACACTAGATTGATCCATGTTCCAACTTCGTCCTCCATAGTTTAAGACTTATCATTGTTACCCTTATAGTTCCATAAAAATTCTATTAGTATACTCGGATATGAAACAGTCCAGGTTTTCATGGATTAGGATCCCAAACAACTCCCAAAGGCCGTCGACTTTATAAAAAAATATCAGAGTGAAGTTTAATCGGGAAAGCGGGGCCCGGCTATGAAATACAAAAGGCCAATGACAGACAGCCGCACCCTGTGATCGATGTTTCTTTTCATATTAGTATTGTTGTTTATATAAACTTTCTTCTTCTTTTTTATATTAATTTCCATTTCTCTCTTTTCTTTCATTTCCTTTCCTTTTCGTGTTTACCGTTTAGTGTTTTTCTTTTCTTCTGTTCTGCTCAAGGCGATGCTATTGGCAACAGCTGTCAAGCCTTGTGATGGCAGTCATTATTTTCTAATGGCAAAAGTAAGCATTCAAAAGCAAATTTTGAATATTTACAGTGTGTTTAGTATTGTGTCAGTTTTTTAAATATTAAAAAGAAACTTTTTGTCAATCGGACTAATGTTCCTAAAAGTTTGATCAATTATTCTTGTTAAACCCTAATCATAGGTTTTCTTCATACATTACCAAGCTTTTTGACTGTAGGAATTTGTTTATTGCCAAAAACTTATTAGAGTTTTGTATTCTATTTGTTATAGCCCCTGGTGTGTTCAGTTCTTATATTCATCTTGTCTCGATCGAGCTTCAGATGACTCCCTTGATGTTCTAATTTTCATGATCCATTCTAGACTGTTGCTTTTGTGCATCTCGAGAAAGCATTTTCAATCCTTGTCGAGAAATCTAGTCGATTCAAGCTATCTTATTCAGATGATCATGGGGTGCTGACAATTTGACTTCCCAACAATATTCATTTTTCCTCATCCTGCAATTTCTGCTGGTATACTTTTTAGCAATTAATATGCTGCCTTTTGCTACTGATCCCTTTTGAGAGCCTAATGTGTTTTCGACTTTATCCTTCGTAAGAAACAAAAGCCCGCTCTGCAGTAATCTGTCATGGTTTGGTCTAGTTGATTATTTGTCCTGTGTCGGGTTTGACCAATTGCATTAGCGGAGAAGTGTTTTTTTTTATTCAGATGAGGATTCCTTAGTGTTACGAGAATTCGAGCGCTAAAACAAGAGAAAAGGACGAACTGAACATGATCCGAAGCATAAAGCTTTTCTTCTTCTATGCATAAACATCCGTGGCCTGGTTTTTCCTCTCCCAGGTAATAAACCAAATACCTTACGAGCATACTCTATTTTACTCCAAATTAAGTTTCTTGCGTTAGAATTGGTCACAGCCTCTTGTAAAAAACTTACAGGTTTGTTTTATATAATCAAAGCAATCAAGTATTCTTGTTTCCTGACTTACAAAAGCATCAATCTTCAATTTTATTTTAATTTAAACGATGTAGGGTTAAGATTTCTGCAAGAAAATCTTAATCATTTAATTTTAAAAATACAAGTTGAGACTAAATTGATATAGTTTATAGTTCATGCTAGAAGCAACTTGTGAAGGCAGTACTGGGTGGCTTACCTGTTGAAAAATTCACCAAATATAAACCCTTCGGGGTAAGGGGTTGACGAAGTCTGAAAAATATGGATAAGGAATTGCTTATACATAGTTTTAATCGTAAATTAATAAATCTAGCAATAAACATCTTCCTTCGTGACGCTCCTAGCTAGGTATGGGCACCTCCTGCAGCTAAAAGCCCTATAGCATGGTCTTTCTGCTGCATCAATTATAGAATTATAAAGGGAAAAATTAATGGAATGTAACAAATTATATATATAATAGAAAGAAATTGTATATGAAATCATTCATGTCATAAACAAAACCAACCTGGAGATATTCGACGAGTAAAGTTTCAGCATAGAGAAAGCAACTGAGGGCAACAACGCAGTAACCTACGTACGTAGAGAGAAAAACACAATTGGTATATAACATTTGCACAGTATTCAATGGCTAGAAAAACTGACAGGAAACTGAGAAGTATGTTGTATGCTGGCTAGAAATACAAACCACGAAGCATGCCAACTCCATTGTTGCAAGAGCTCTTTTGAGCTCTCTCTTTTCTGTCTGTAGTATTTCCACAGCGTAACTATACCTTTCTCGCTCTATCTCTTGAATTAATCTTGCGAGCCCTTCCTAAGGATATTAAATTAAATCTTGTTTTAATCAGTCTTTTAACGAGACATTTTTGCTTACGAAGAGAGGGGGCAAAGTTCTATTATACCTGCCACTCCTCATCGCTGCATGCGTTTACAAGACATGGACGCTTCACCGTCAAGAAACAAAGGGAGATAGATATCAGAGAATCAGACTGAACAGTATGAACTATATATATATATATATATATATATATATATATAGAGAGAGAGAGAGAGAGAGAGAGAGCTAAAATACCTCACAATCAGGTGATATGTTTGGAATCGAATTGTCTGACGCCCAGAAATCTTCCTCAAGCTCTAATTCTTCTTTAACAATGCCACACGGAAAAAATTAAAAGAGCATCAATGGAGGATTAACTAAATTTGAGGAGTTAAACTCAATATTATTCCATTCATGATATTTTTCCCCCATCGGGATGAAATAAATATTTAAAAATAAACTAAATTAATAACAAAACATTTTTTTTATTTCGCCATGTGGGTGTATAGCTTTCAGTCGAGAGATATATATATATTAAAGAGTTAAAAATATAGGATTAGCCCCTTAATGTGATTTCTCTAACTCTTAACCATCAACCTAACTGATCATGAGGTTGAAAAAAAAGTTCTAAAGCAAATCAATGTCCCAGAAGGGAAATCTATTTCATAGTGTAACTTAACAGAAGAAAAAAAATCTGCCTTATCAAATATATATTTATCTTAGCAAAAAATAAAGTATAATTGAATCCATAATTACATAGCTAAATAAACTTACCTATTGGGTCAAACTCATCATCCTCTAAACCCCGATGATCTAAAATAAGTGACTCTGATACAATTCTTGCAAAATTTAGGGCTAATAATACCAACAACAACAACAACCATGGGTTTGTAGAGGCCGCCATGAGAGACAAGCACGAGAGGGAAGATGGAAAAACCTGCCTCTCCTTTTCTCCTGCTCTTCTTCTTTATTTTTTTCACTATTTTATTTTTCTATTGCAAATAAGGCTTTTAAAGAGCAAATTCGAATTATATAAACGAGAAGTTGTTTAGTTTAAAGAAACATGAAATCTTTACAATCGAATTAGACACAATCTCTATTTGATGTTTATCCGATAATATATATTGAGATTTGAGTAAAACACTAATTCCTTCTTATGCTTGTCAAATAAGGATAAATCAGCGAACTTATTCCGGATTTAATTGGCTTCATCAATGATTAACACTTTTAAAGAGAACTCCTCTTTATATATATATATATATATCAGCATTTAATTATCAATTATACTTCGATCCGTAAAAAGAAAAAAAAGAGAATTATAGCAATTATCTAAATTACAAATGGCAAGTCTTCCTCGTAATGTTAAAAACACCAAAATAAAAAATAAATATTTGTTTCTAAAACAATTTCAGGGATCATTTTAAAATTATTTATGGTTCCTCACATATTTTTCCAACAATTTCATTTAATATCGGGGTTATAGACTTATATATACAGTAAGATATTAACCCGATATTAAAAATATTCATTTTTGTCTGAAATTTCAGAAACAAAAACTTTTAAAATTCTAAAACTTTTCCTCATTTTAAAAATATAAAAATATGTTTTATTTTCTGTGCATACAGTTAAATTCTAAAAATCTCTATGTATATTTAAAAAAAAAACAAAATTTGCATTATCGTGTAAAATATATTTAGCAACACAAAACAAAAACGCATAATTAAAAAAGCACCTTTCAGGAAGATGAAAACACTGTTCCAACTTCGAAGCTCTGGGCTCTAGCTGCCTTTGGCACGCATTAGGCCCTTGAGAGGCTCACATGAGAAAACAAAGACCAAAGTAGAGCCAAGAACAACCTGGCGGAATGTCACTTTAGCATACATCTTGCCCTGTAGCTAGCAAATGCTAGCCTGCCGGCAAGTCATTCTTGGCTCGGACTCTAGTACTCTTTATCTCTTCATGCAAGACACTAAAGATATATGAGCATCAAGAAGCTTCAGTATTGTCCCCTACATTCGTTAATGGAACGTCTCTACTCTCTACTCTCTATGATATGTCAACGAGAATTTATTCTTGGCCTTCGAGATAGAGAGCTAAGATAAGGTTCCATCTCATATGCAAGGCATCTGCATGGCCAGTACTTAGATTAGTCTCATAAATTCCTTTTTTTTCTCGTTGCATAACTTTTCTTTTCCCCGTATGAGTATATATTACGTTTGTAATTAAGAACGAATAAGCTGTCTAGTCTCTTCTTAATTTATTGTAACGCACTGCTCTATAAGTTGGATAAAAAAATTAAAAATAAAAATAATGTTTGGGCTACAAGGATATATTTAATATTGTTATTAAATTTTATCCAATGAATTAACCTTGAATTCTTCTAACTTAATTCTTTATCTAACTCAAGTTTAAAATTAACTTGTATAAGAGTTGTTGCGACGTGACCCAGTTAACTTAACAAATTCAAAGATAACTCAAACAACCGATAAAAAACATAGTTTGATTTTAAAAAATTTCAAGGTGATATATTTTTTTTCTCTAATAATGAAACAACTACATATTAGATTGTTCATGTTTTGTCGCTTAACTTATCAAATTTGTAACTAGGATCATGAATTTTATTAAATTTAACAATATAGTTTTATTTTAAATTATTTTTGAATTAATGAAATGATATCAAAAATTAAGATTACGCAATCTTGTATTCCTGGAAATATCTCAGTAACGCGCAGCGCACTCGTCAATAGCCATAGAATGCGTTTTTGAGTTTGCCCATTGTTTGGCACTCTGGGTGATGATGGGGAGGCACGCTTGCCTTTCAATTGCTGGAAGCGAAGAGAAGAGAGCCCTTTTCTCGTCAGAATAAAGGGCGGTTGGCCAGATGATGGCGCAAACTTAAGGATAAGATGGGCGGAGGCCACTCTTTCTCGCAACTATTGAAATGACTGCTGTCGCTGGGCTCATGTTGTCTTGACATACACAAGATTTAATTATAAGAGCAGCTCTTGTTTAATTTTGAGAGATGTAGTTTAACTTTTTAGATTCTAAGTTTATTCTCTAGAAATTACTAGTTTGAGTCCTATAAACCTCAGGAGGCTTATATGATCGTTAATTTCAAGGCCTGTGAGATTAGTCGAGGTGCGTGTAAGTTGGCTCGGACACCCACATTAATAATAAAAAAAGAGTAGCTCTAATTTAATCATGAGAAGTGTAGCTCAACTGGTCAGTTCTGAGTTTGGTTCCCAGAGATCACCAGTTTGAGTGCCACAAATCTCAGGATCACTGGAAACTTACATGGTCGTTAATGTTAGGGTCTCGAGGGATTAGTCGAGATGCACGTAAGCTGACTCAGACACTCACGGATAAAATAAAAGAAAGAATACCTATAGTTTTTTTCCTGGCCACATAAGACCTTATTACAGCCTTAAATTATGCCATGTTCACATACCTGCTTTCCCTCTCATTAGGAGTTCCTTAGGCACACTTTCTGTTACTTTTTATTGGCTTATAGTGAAGTATGTGGATATTTATTAAAAAAAATAATAATAACATGCATGAATTTGCAATACAGTAGATAAAATAAATGCAATAGATAAAATTAAACAGCGCAAATAAGATAAATGCTTAAAAATACATGGCATTAAAAAAAAATTAAATTAAAAAAGAAAAATACAAGCAATTAAGCTCCACCTTGGGAATTCCCAGCACAGTTGCCATGCTTTTGCTCCATGTCATCACACCCAAACATAAATGGGATTCTCTGAAATTAAAAGGAAATTATTTGAAAAATAGAGTCGCTAAACTCATCGACAAGGCCATCCTTGAAAAACTTAATATTGGTCCCTTAAATAAAAACATGTTGAAAAGATCATTACCGAAAAATTCAATTTTGGTCCCTTAAAAAAAGAATTGTCAAATGGGCCATTTACGAAAAAAAGATTAATGTCGGTTTCTAAAAAAAAAAAAAAAAATTTCATTGAATTGGCCCTTTTCTAAAATAGGTGTTGAATCATATGGTCGATAAAAATTGAGCTTTCATTTCATTCTTGACTAGTCTGAATTACTATATTATATAGTGAAAAAATATTTCAATACGTCCAAAAATAAATTTCAACCAATAAATCATTTTTTTAATCTCTCTTTAATTAATTAATTTATCTTTTTTATGAAAGCAATCGTCATTGAAAAAATTTGGACTCACATCTACGCGACAAGCAACATGTATGAAAATAAAAAAACGCAAATAAACTCACTCATCCACGACGACATGACGCATGAGATTAAAGATATAATACAAGATTGTATTACGCACACAAATTAATCCGAATATCTATATTAAATTAAAAAAACAAAAAAAACATAACACATCCTCACGCAGAAATCGATAACGAACTCAACAAAAGAATAATCCTCTAGTAATCCAAGAAGTGAACTCATCCACACAGGAGATTAATGCACCTTATAAGTCAAATTCATATACACACCATTTCAAATCGTTAACAAAATTCATGTTTTGGGGTTTGAAATCGACCTCCAAAAATCCCAGAATCATTCCAGAAAAATTATGGAATAATAGTGGCAGGGGTGGCGTGTGTTCTTCAAGAGGAAGCGCGCCTGAACGAGCTTGGCAGTGGCGGTGCGTGTACTACACGCACTGCTGCTGGACTTGAAAAAATAAATAAAAAATACAAGATTTCTATTTTTTAGGTGGCAAAGAGCTAGAATATTTTGGTTTCTTTTAGGGTTTATTTCGGTTTGTTTCGGGGAAGGAAAAGGCCACAGTTTTATGGTTGATTTTCCTAGAAAGGAGCTATGATTTGCTACAGTTTTGGGGCAGATCGGGTTTGTTAGTGAGTGGTTGGCGTTATGGGCTGGTTCCCGACTGACGGAGATGAAGGCTATGAATGGTATGCATTTTTAAGAGAAGAGAGGGAGGTTACTGTGATGGTTTATTTGTGAGGACATGGGTTTCGGTGATTGTCTTTACGTGAGGGAATAGTGACAGTGGGTTTGTGAGGGGATGGTTCATTGGTCGATGGTGGGATGAGGTTGGTGGGTCTACAATGGTTATGGAGGCTGGAATGAGGGCGGTTTGATCCAGTTAGGTCAGTGAGAAAGAGTGATTGATAGGAAGGGCTGGAAGCTGTGGTGGAGTTCGGTTAGTAATGGTGGTATTGACAGTGAGAGGGAGTTGTGAGTGAGGGAGGCTCTGTGTTTTTTTGGTCGTGGGTTCATGATAGTTTTTAATGTCTGGTTAAAGGGTTAAAGTTATGGGATTTGATGCTGGAAACTTGGGTTTTTATTTTGATTCTTGGAATTTAGGAGCTAAAATTGCTGAGAATCAATTGAAATTATAACTGAAGTTTGATTGATTGTTCTGGGGAAGAAGATGAATAAAATGACATCGTTTTGGGGAAAAGCACCGAATTCAAATAGTTCATGGAATCCCTCCGCTTCTCATTGTAGTCCTTTACCTATTGAATTTTCAATTTCTATTCAAATAGAATTTTATTTTCAATTTCATCCCTAAATGAATAAATTGAACCACTAAATTTGTCTCTTTATCCTAGTTTAGTCTTTGGTCCTTCAATTGTTTTTAATTGCAGCCAAATCAAAACATTTTTTCATATTTCTCTTGTCAATTATATCCCCAATTGCATCCTAAATTATTCCTATAATTCTTTTCCCTTCTACAACTCAAACCTTGGGTTGTTAAGTTCAATTACTTATCCTATTTTGTCCCAATTATATTTCTCTCTCTTTTTTATTACTTATTTTATTTTTTCTCATTTTATTTTTATTTTTTAAATTATCTATAACTTAACTTGTCACACAAAAATAAACTAAAGTAACAAAAATAATAATGAAAGGATTGAAATTGACAAGATTTATTAATATATTTTTTTACTTTTTGAAATATATAAATAAAAAAAACTTTGAAAACAAGTGATTTTTTTAAATTTCAAAGAATAGGACCTTTTAAGTGATCATACTAAGTGCCGTAACATAAAATTTGACCCCCGTTAATTAATTATTTTTTAAAATATGCTTTTGATTTATGAGTTGAAAATCCTTTTTTTATTTACTTTTCTTTCATATAATAAATTGTTATTAATAATATTTTTTTTAAAAAAATAGATTTTTTTCTTTGTTTGTTAATATTTCTCTCTTTTTATTATTATTAATGTGTGCCATTTTTTTTTTAATTTATCATGTGCTAGGATATTGTTTAATTATTGTAAGTAAATATGACTGGAGTAAATGTGACCCCAAAAGATCTATTAAGTGTGATTGGTGTCCCTTGAATTTATTTTAGGCATAACTCAAAAAACAAGTTTAGAGATTAATTTGTTATTTGTCATCGGTCTAACGCTCGTATTTTAAAAATGAGAATTAAATCTTATTAACAAGCTCATGTTTCAAATCATTATTTTAGGATTAACACTAATTGAGGTAAATTTTAGCAAATGAGTATTTTATTCATGAAAGATAAATAATAATGTAGCTTATTTTAAGTATGATGCTTTAGAGTAATGTATATCTTCTCTTTAGTATAATCAACTAATTAGTATTTTTAATTATTATAAAACTTGATGGTGAATTCTATTTTCTATTTTTATCTTTAGTTCACAGATATGTTACATGCAACAATTTTCAACACGAAGACTAGGCCATGATAACTTCTTTTTTTTTCATAATTTCTCTAATCTCAATAAGAATGCTTGCTTTAAGGGGGGGAAATTGAAAAAGTAGAGGTAACTCTTGATGTATGCAAACTAGGGTAAGGTTACAGTTCATGTACATTGATATTATATTTTTTTTTAATATATGGTTTTAAGGATACAGTTCATGTACATTGATGTGGTGCATCCAGAAGAGAAATTCTTGTAACCAACAATTTTGTTAAATATGAATGGTACAGTCGATTATTCATTTGATTTCTACACAAAATACACATTATATATTATTATATGGTTCTAATTTGGTTCTAGAGATTAAAAAAAACGAAAACACTTACTTCAGTAACTAAAATCAGAAGAACATCTACCCCCTCTTGTTGTTTGTGGAAAATCACGGCATGTTAGAAGCAATCTTGCATGAGGAAATAGAGAGCGAAGCAAAGCCAAGGATGCCTGCCACCAAAACCCCTTTAACATGTCACCGAGCTAGGGCCATGTATCTGCGGCAAGTCATCCTAGGCGCAAGTCCATTCTCTATATCTTCATGCTAGACAATAGAGAACTGAACTGCATTGATTGATCATCCTTCAACACTTAGCTACCATCTTTGCTTATCTTGTACACCTAGCTCAATTTCACGTATAACTTGCAGCTTTGCTAGCATATTTATAGCAGGCTTAGTAGTCAATGGCAAGGTTCCATGCATGCTTCAGAAATTCCAATTCCAGAAAGTATCAAAAGATGCTTTTGACCACCATGCATGCCACTAGTACGGCATATGAACAAAAGCTTCCGCCTACACATGATCTTCTTTTATCCATAAAACCTTCAAGTAGAGCACACAAGACTTATCGCCGGTCCTGCTTTCCACTAGTGTAGTAAAAGGGATGTTGTATGCCCATTGTTTTGGAATAAAATCGTGAAGAATTTTAGAGGAAGGTGTCTATGCTTATAAATGATATGTCAAGAGGGAATTTGTTCTTGTTAGTGGCGGTAAGGAAAAAAAACTAAAAAACTAATTAAATCAAGAAAACTGAAAAAACCAAACCGAGAAAAAAAACCAAACAAACCTATTAAAAAATATAAAAACAATTCGATTCGGTTTGATTTCAGTTTTAAAAGACTGAAATTAATTGAACTGGACCAAAACAAACTAGTATCCTCTCTCCATCGTCTAAATCATCTCTCGTTCTCTCTCGATCTCCAACAGTGGTAACCTTAATCCGTCCCACACCATCAACTATCACTGAACCCGGTAATAACCTCAATCTGCCCAACAGTAAATCAAACTTATCTATCTCATCTTGTGCAAATGTAAACCACTACTAGTGCTTCTAGAAGCTGCTCTTATTGTTATCACATCTATTTAGGTACTCTCTGTAAGTCAAGCCATGTCTCAACCTAATTGGCATGCTAACATGTCTAATGAGCTAACTACTCTCATGCAACATGCAACATGGGATCTAGTTCCATCTGCTCCAAATTGCAACCCAATGACTTGTAAGTTCAGAATGGATCAACTAAAAGCATGTCTTATACCCAAGGGGTATCATCAACATCCAAGTCTTGACTACAAAGACACCTTCAACCTAGTGGTAAAATCAACCACCATATAATTTGTTATTAACATTACTATTAAGAATGGTTGGGAGCTATGACAAATAGATGTTAACAACACCTCTTTACATGTGGAATTAAAAGAGATTGCTTATATGATGCAACCTTCAAGGATGAGTCTAAACTTGATCATGTATGTTACCTATAAAAACCAACTTATATGCTTAAACAGGCCCCTTAAGCATGGTGTATTTTTTTTTTGTTTGAAAAATGCTCTTTTTCAGCTTGGTTTTCATACATCCAAAGATAATTAATCATTGTTTATATATAGACAAAGTCTTATCACTTGTTATTTCCCGATCTATGTTGATGATTTTATGCTTATATGAAACAACTCAAAATTTATAATCTCTATTATAAAGCAATTAGATGACAAATTCTTTCTCAAAGACATAGGCAATCTTCAATTTTTTCTTGGGAGTGGAAGTAATTCATACTTAGACAACCTTATTTTTAACCTAACATAAGTATATATGTGATCTCCTAACTAGCACCAACATGATTGGTATGAAGGATATCTCAACTCTTTTTTTTCACAAATCTTTCTCTTCAATTAGTTGATAACTTGATGGTACAACTTAAGACAACTTTGAATTTCATCAAATTATTAGAAGTCTACAGTATCTCTCATTAACACGACCAAATATTTCATTTGTTGTTAACAAGCTCTTTTAATTTATACACAAGCCAACTCATACTCACTTGATATAAACTAAAAGACTCATATGATACTTAAAACACATGATTTTACATGGTATACGACTTATAAATACTAGAAATTCTTGTTTAATAACTTACTTTGATGTAGACTGAGCTAGAAATATTGACAATCATACCTATTTCAACTTACATTACTTTTCTTTGATGTAATCCTATCTCTTAAAGTTTAAAGAAATAGCAAGAATTTGTACATTTCTCTATCAAAGCTAAATATTGAGTTATTATAATTGCAACATCTAAAACCACATGGGTTTATCCACTCTTCAATGAAATTATTTTTTTCCGCTCAAAGCTCTAACTCTACTATTATATGATAAGGTAGGAGCTATTCATCTTAGTTTCAATCATGTTCAATACTCTCGTATGAACAATATTCAAATTGATTTGTATTTTACATGTGGCTTAGTTTAATGTGACACTTTTTATGTTTGTCATGTTCACACTCAAAATCAAATTGTAAATTTATTAACCAAACCTTTATTCAAGAAAAGCATAAATTATTTAAATATCAAGATTGGTCTTGCTGATAAAAGCTCAATCTTCCAAGGGAGTATAAGAGCACATTGCAAGAATTAAGGCCAAAAGAGTTAGCCTACAATTATGTTGTTAATTCTAGCCTACAATTATGCCATTACTTGTAACTGATGAATATACACAACATTTGATTGTATAAAGCTACAATTTTATAACTAATGCAATATCATAGCCTAACAATATGCATTTCCTAAACAAAATAATGGAAACATGTATATATATAACTCTACAATACATTAGTAAAGTGTGAGAAAATTTTCATTAAAACTGTTGTGTAGTCTTTTATGTTTTAATGAGAATTGATTTGATAAAATTTATTAAAAAGAGATTGATTTGGCCAAATTCACATAATTAGAGGATATTTAGTAATTTCCAGTCATTAAAGTTAATAGCTTTACTTTAAAATGTATGATTAGAAGTGATTTTGTTGTCCACTTATCAACATATATAATAGAGAAGAATACTTCCATCATTTAGCATAAGATCTCTTAAAATTTTGGATAAACTCAAATACAAAATAAAAACTTTATCTCTCAAAATGTAGGGATTGATGGATTAACGGTGCTCATATTTGACTCTTAATGTTTTAAGCATTAATTAATTGATCATGTTATTATTGATGTATTTATGGGTTTAATACGATTAGGTGTCCTTGTGATTATATTCATGTCACACTGAATCATGTGTTTTTTTTTTTAAAAAAAAAATTAGATGCCTAACACCTTGAATTGGAGATAAATTTGATAATTGATTCATTTAATACATTATAAACTTTCACTACTAGAAAATTAGCAAATAGAAATAGAAATGCCGAAGGAAAAATATAATGTTGGACTCTATAACATAAATAGCCACGAAAAGTTTCCATTGGTAATTGTTGATGGAAATTGTGATGGAATTTGTCCCATCGATAATTTCCAATGAAAATTCTGATGGAATAAAGAAAATTAAAAAAAATCATTGATAATTTCATAAAAAAATTGACATGTTATTGTTTTTAAACGGACATTCCATCAAAAAAATTAAATGAAATAAAACCTGATAGTTTTAGCCCCTCCAATTTCTTTTTCTTCTTCATGTCCAAAAAAGCATAGCTTCCTCCCCCTATTTTCTCACAAATCCAGCAACCATCGTCACAAAGTCAACCGCCTCAAATTGCCTACGTCGATTTAAATCTACCAATAGTGTCATCATTTTTCTCTTGGTTCAATTTCTTGTTAAGCTTTACTACAACAAGTAAGCAAACTTAACCATTTTTTGTAATCCATTTATATTTAAGGATAATTTATTGAATAATTTTTGTACTATTTGTAGTTTACTTGTATATTTAAGTGCTTTACAGCTTTTTTATAGAGATTTTTATTATATTAATATATGATTTGTATGTTAGAGTTTGTTTGAGATTTGAAATAAATTGATTTCATTTGTCATTTGATGAAATAAAGTTTGAATTTATAATTTAGGCGTGTTGTAATTAAAGAAATGATAGATTATTTAATAGGTACCAATAACATTTTGTTAATTTTATTGTCAAGGTGAAAATTTGAGGAAACTGATTTTTTATGGAATTGATCATAATTAAAAGGTATTAATTTAGGTTTAATAAGTTTGAATTGAACAAATGATGGATTATTTAATAGGTACCAATAACATTTTGTTAATTTTATTGTCTAGTTGAGAATTTGAGGAATCTGATTTTTTTGTGAAATTGATAATAATTAAATGGTTTTAATTTAGATTGAATAAGTTTGAATTGAGTAAATGATGGATAATTAGTTGGGTACATATTATTTATTGTTAATTTTATTTTTTAGTTCACATTTTGATGCAAAATTGAGTTTATATAGAAATGATAATTAGTTACTGGATTGTGAGTTCATTTTGAATAAAAAGTTGAATTTTGAATTGATAGTTGCATTATTAATAAATATTATCATCATTGTTCTATATTAGTTTCATAAGTATTGGATTATCGTTTTTGAATGTATCAAAATTCTTTAGAAGGGTTATGTAACAAGATTATCTTAAAGGGATTGATGGTTTTATTAACTTTATACTTTCTAATCTAGAGAATATTATTGGGGGTGAAATTAGATGACCATATACGTAGTGTAAGAATAAAAAGATCCACCATAGAAATGTAACGACAATGTATCTACTTAAAAAAGGGTTTGTCAAAAAATATTTCTATTGGTTTACATACGAAGAACCCTATGTTCCTTACAAAATCATGTTAGAAAGGATAGTTGGCTCAATTTCTAGTTCTAACATCATGCATGAGTTTGCAGATAATAATAGTAATCCTTATAGGAGTATAGTGATGGATGCAATGAAAATGTATCGTGATTATTCAAGTGAAGATTCACGTAAACATATATAGATACATGTAGGTTTTTTGATTTTTTAAAAGATTTTGATAAACTATTATGAGATTGTTATACAACTTATAATAAATTATAAGTCATTACACAAGTGTTTACTATCAAGTTAAATTATGAATTGAGTGAGGCTAATTATGATAGGATCCTAGAATGGAAAAAAAACACGTTACCTAAAAAGGAATAGGTTGAAAAATAATTTATATGTTTCAAAATCCAAGATGAAACCTCTTGGTCTAGGATAAAAAAAAAATTAATATGTCTCCACACTTTTGCATGTTGTATAATGGTGAATATGTAATTTTACCGAATGCAAAACCTATCAACATACTCAGTAGAAACCTAGTAATGATAAAGGAAGGACACCTATCGCATATAAAAAATTAAGATACTTCTCAATCATTTTTAGGCTCCAAAGTTATTTATGTCTTTGGAGATTGTTGAGCATATGACATAATATCATTCATATGATGAGGTAGAAGTCATGGTGCACCCTTCTGATGATAAAGCTTAGAAGCAATTTAATAAGGTGCATCATTAACTTTTAATGGAACTGTGGAATATATATCTTGGCTCATGTACAAATGGATTTAATCTATTTGGATCTTTTATTACATCCTTTTTTTTTTTACTAATCATTATAACAGTTTACAACTAAACCCTAGGGATGTGTATAAAGTCGGAATTCATGTTCTTATATATGATCTTTACAATCTAGGTATGATTATAGATGTTTGTCTTCAATTGTTGATTGATGAGATAAATCAATTATGGTCATTTGAGGAGTTTACATATGATATATCAAGGAAACAAGAATCAATCGCATTTCAAGAAATAATAATGGTGGTTAACTACCTTTGAATGAAAATTTGTCAATATTTTGCTATATTAGACGATCATTATTAAATAATGCAGTTAAGAGTGGATATTTGATAGACATCAAATTTAAATAAGCACATAATTATATGTTACTTAATTCAGTAAGTAAATCATGACTTCCATATTTATTTTTAAGAATCTTCTCTTATATTATCTTATAAAATAAATTCATTTAACTTATTTATAGGCAACATTATCAATTATGTTATCTCAAATTTGAAATGCTAGTAAATCTTAAATTATTAATTATATGATGAACAATTTAACATATGGTTTAAAACACTTGTAAAGTTGATTGTTATGGTAAGTTACAAGAAGTTATTGAGTTGTAATATCATAGATAAGAAAATACTGTGTTTTTATTTAGATACTATTCATATGATACTAGTAGATAAACTAAAGTAGATCATCATCATGGCTCACTCAAAATAAATAAAAGAAATAGATTTTGTAACTTTAACAATATATTTATTTTTACAAGACTATGTATTTGAAATGGATAAGTTAATTATTAATTGCTACATCTATCAATTTTTTTTCCTTTAGAATTCTAAGATAACGATTAAGGGTCAAACTTGGTAATTAATGGTTAAACCTTTTAGCAATCAATGAGTGACATGTGTTGTTCTTAGGATCAAAATTTTGACTTTACCAAAAACAAAAATGCTAAAGGATAATGAAAAGTTTTAACTCCATCCTTAATCTAAAATATCAAGAATCAAGTTATTAATGTTTTCCTCTTCTAAGAAGTTTTAAATTCGGTTCTTTTTTTATATATATAAAAAACAATTGTTTTCTTTTTTTCCGAATCATATACATAAACAATCAAAATATCAAGAATCAAGTACTGTTTAGGGTTTTTAACTTAATATTTTTCTTGCTTCAAAAGCCTATTTGCATTGGGTTCGAATTTATCTAAAACAAGGTTTATTCCTATTACTATTTGAAATCAGTTTGGCCTCGCTGTTCGAGCCTAGACATAATGCTACGGATATCCCAATTGTGCAGGAGAGCATACTAACAATAGACAGATGGGCTTCATAGACTAGCTCGATCGCCTTCAATTTGAAATCTTATACGCTCAAATCATTCTTTGATCGCTAATCGTTGGCTCATACATATGGGATTTTAATTGTAAGATGGAGTTTCTGACTGTCCCTAACCATTAAAATAAATAAATTTACTTCTTAATTATCATGTGAATTAATTTCTAATCGTGCATGAGGAGATGCTCACAACACACAGGCTAGTACTATACAACAGAAACACTTTCCTTCAATGCAATAAATTGGAATATGAAATCTTATAATAAATGCTCAAGAATTGTTGTGTCTCGTGTAGAATTCTGAATTTCACAAAAAGTGTCCGATTTTGTAAGATAGCGTATCTTGTTAGGCTGTCCCAAATGAAAAAAAGAATTGATGTGTGTCTCTCGAGTACTCTCAATTCTATTATTATGCAAGATAAACAAGATTCAGGATCCATATGAATTAAGTGAAAATATATTAAGTATATCGAATAAGATCGACTGATTAACGACTAATAAATAAAGAAAAGCATATAACAAATTAAATCCCAAATATATAAATGGCTGAATGGATGTAGAAGATGTAATAACAACGTATGTAAGATAAGATACCACACGTGTCTCTTGATGCACGTACGTACATGGGAGGCTTGCTTCTGCATCTTCCATTTATAGGTCTGGAGTTTCACATGAGAAGAAGGGAACCAAATATAGCCAAGGACAACCCGCCGGCCGGGCGTGCCAAATAGAAGCCTTGCCGGGCTCGCTACTTAGGAGGAAATGCCGGCAAGTCATCCTTGGCTGCATTCGACTCTCTACCTCTTCATGCAAAACTCCTAGACCAAACCTCACAATTCTTTTTCTTCTGAATTTGCCTTGTCTTTTGAAGTTTGTGCTTCTAGCTCTACTTCATGTTCTTGTGTGCCAAGCGATACATGATTTATATAGGCAGGAGGAATGGTCGAGGCATAGACATGGAGTGATCACATGTTCATATATTCCATGGCTGACCAACTTTCTGAAAAACGGCTAGTGCATGCATCACAACTAAAGGTTGTGACCACTTAAGGCGCCTATAAAAAATAATTAGGAAACCATATTCGCATATCATTACGCAAATGCAATTCTTCACTTTATCCTAGATATAGTAGTGGTGGGAAAATAATCTCAAATGAAATATATATATAAAAAATATATTTTTATAGCAGAAAAACGAGTTCAAGCCTCAGCCAATTTTAATAAACACTTTAAACTTTATGATCATATATTGTCCGTCGCAAAAGAGTTCTCATGAACTAGGTTTTATAGCGCACTCAAAAGCATGTTATAGGGAAAAAAGGACCGTCACATTTGATAATTTAGCCCAAAATCATTGACACAAACACCAACCAAAACTTTCTTAATTATCCTACTAGGAAGACACATTGAGCAGCGCAAAATACAGCAGCCTACCTGGTAAAGATAAAATGGAACATTAATATGCATATAATATTGCAAGGGAATAGAATCTATCTATATATATCAAGCGGCAGATGATATATAATTAGTGCATCGTTGATGACGAATATTATGGTATGTTAGATGTGGTTTGATTGTTTGAATTAAGAAAAATAAAATTAATGGCATGGGAATTTCACTTACGTGGGCAAATTTCAACTGCCGATTTAGGGTTCCTTCAATTTTCTCCCTAAACTACAAATTAATACTATCAATTACATCATTAGGGTTTCCACTTTGTTTTCAGTTAATTAGTGTTAGAAGAAGAGGGGTTGAGTTTAAGTCCTAAATAACCTCATTACCTACAACAACAACAACAACAACAACAACAACAACAACGTATAAAAGCCAACTTACATGTACATATTTTAAAATGGTACAAATTAGCTCCTATGATTACTATGATGCTAACTTACATGTACATATTTTAAAATGGTACAAATTAGCTCCTATGATTACTATGATGCTAAATTAATGTACAAAAATTTTACACTTGATAATGGAGAGGATGCTCTAATGATTTACTAAGATAGTGTTTGAAATTGTAGTAATGGTTGTTTTTTAAAATATATAGTTTTTAGAAATGCATCAAAATAATATTTTATTATTATTATTATTTAAAATTCATTATTGACATCAACACATTAAAATAATCTAAAATTATAAAAAACCTAACTTTAAACACACACAAAAAAATTCAAAGAATTCCAAAAACGCCTTTTAAACTAAAAACAAAAACACTTTAAATATTGATTAAGAGAAGCAACTTGCACCATCCTTTTTCTTCTATAATGAGCTTTTCCAGATCAGTCTTGATGATTAGATCAACTCCTTACCCCACATATTATTAGAAATTAATTAACACCGAAGCCTACTTTTCAACCATACATCTCAAGCTCACTCATATTTCCACTAGCTAGCCTAAATCAATGAGCATAATACCAGTTTCCATTGTTAACAGATGGTAATAGAATTTTGATAAAAAAAAAAGGGGGGAATAAACAAAGTGTAGAAAATTCTTTTTTTCGCAGGCTGTGAGGCACTATTTTATTATTATTATTATTATTTTTAATGAAGCTGTGAGTCACCAAGTTAATTCAATGTATAATTGGTAAGTTGGGTTCGTACTTTCGAGAAAAGAATAAGATTCACTGAGGGGAATAATTTTAATTAATGTCATAATTAATCAATATTAGTGGGTTTTGACCTTTTTTGTTTGCCTTCTATGCATATCTGACCAGAAATGTCTTTAGAATCTTATTGTCTTCAAAGGATGGCATTCAAACTACTGAAAGGACACAATTAAAATGCTCTTCAAAAGATTTACACTGTTCAATTTTGCCCTTGTTTCTTGACCTTTTATTTTAAAATCTAGCCTTTTCACTGGTGCAATATTCTTCAATTTTCTAGAAAATGTTAAAGTTATTTAATTAATTCCAAGTTGAAAATAAAGAAGAAGAAAAGGAAGCATGCTTGAAAGTTTGAGAACTCACTTGACACCATTCACCTTACGAATTCGTTGACTTTGTTGCATTCCAAAAACCATATGTAAACCATGATAATATTTCACCATGTGACAGTTATATCACTAGTTAATTTGTGGGTGGAATAATAAAATAATAATTTAATAAAATAGATTGAGGATAAAGTTGCTAGTAAATGTTAAAAAGAGGTTTCAATGATAATAAAAGAATAAGTCAAAAAGTTGATAGATAAATGCAGGTTAAGATATTAGAAGTTGTGCCGCAAAAAGTTTATATATAAGAATTGAATATGTTTGGTTACTATATTTTATTTATTTTTAACAAAAAAAAAACATAACTCTTTTTTATATGTTCTTCATTTAATGAAAATTATAAATCAACCAAAACAAATATAAAAAAAAAGACTATTTGAAATAAAGGTAAGAAAGGAACAAGTTTTTTTTTTCTTATCAACATATGCACCCTTCTTGACTTGGCTCTTCTCTTTTTTTCAGGCGTATATTTTTAGATAAATTTTGATAATTTTGATGTGTATATAAAAAAAGATATAAAAACAATACATTGTTTGCATGTTATTACGGGCAACGTTTTCTCATTTTCACCAAACTTGACCTGACATGACATGTTAAACTAGAGTCTCCTCAACTGGGGTGCTTACCTTACTTGAGTTTTAAATTGAACCGGGTGGAAGAGTATCCAATGTGATTCAATTGATTTGGAAAGTCCAAATACGAATTGGTTAAATAATTTTCAAGATGGCATTGTTTTGAACCTTTCTTTGACAATGATGTTATAGATCAACTGAGGTAATCTTGCTAAACCCGCCATATGGTTCCTAGTGGGTTTAATAAAAAAAAAATTAACATGTTTTATATTTAACAATACAACAATAAAAATCAGCATGAGCCAGTCATCTAATAAAATTTAAGAAAAAATCACCATGAAAGGCTAGAAAAAAATAGAGTTTGCTAATGTTATAAAAACAATGATATGACCTTATTCAAAAACAAAAAAACAAAAAACAAAATTGTATTTAATTAAATGATATCCAAAAAAAATTATCGATCAAATCAAATTAAAAAAAAATTCATGAAAGGTTGTACAAAAATAACACTTGCCAATATAAATAAAAAGTGATAATCTTAATCAAAAAGTGAAAAATTAATGGTAGTTAATTAAAAAAACAATTCTCAAATTAATTTTTAACTAACATATTTTAATTATTTAAAATTTAAAATCTTGGAGTAAAAAAAGAGAGAAAACAAGGCAAACACGATGGCCTATGCATCTGGCTTAAAAAGAAGGATGTCTGGCCCACGCGGAAAGCCTCCTTGTTTTTCTTTTCTTTTTTTATATTAAAGGGAGAACAAGCCCTTTAATTTTTTTTTAAAAAAAAGGTGCAGATGACACCCCATCTATAGCGGTAGATGAAGCGTTGTCAGAGTTTGAGGATCGAAGAGGTCGCTAAAAAGTCAAGGCAAGGGCTTTTTAATCTAAAAACTTATTTTCAAGTCATTTTTATCTAAAAATATCTAATAAACATCTTTTAAACCCAAATAAATTCATATCTAGCCTCAAAATAACCCTTAATTAGTTAAAAAAACTAAAAACATCTCAAAAAAAATCTTAAGACCCGATTTACTTTATTTTCCAACAAAGTGAAGGGCCAAAAAAGCTAAATGGAACTCTTTTCATCAAATGAAATCTATTAACATCAAGTTTGGTTGTTTTAGTTGTTAAAATTTGATCAATCGATAACGTTCTCTTTCTTCTCTTGTTTTAGAGAGTTTCTCTCATATCTCCAAAACTCAAGAACCAAAACGTGATAAAATGAAGTTTTTGTCTAAAATATAAAATATCCAAACTAAAAGGACCCATAAGCAAAAAGAAAGAAAGATTTGTAGGCCAAAATCTCCAAAAAGGCATAGAATAAATAGTAAAAAAAGCTACATTGTTACCTACTTTCTTATATGATCCCTCGAGTCTTAATTTTTTAATGCAACAAAATCAATTCTATTATACAAAATTGAAAATCAACCTAATTTTAGAGATTTTTTTTTCACCAAGATAATCCTATGAAAAAAAATAAAAAAAAATCATTATGCTCAAATCCCATAATGTATAAGGACTAAATTAAGAAAAAAAGTTTGTTTAAAGACCAAATTGCAAAATTTTTATATAACAAAAAACATAAACACTATATGAATCGATGGTGTTTTGTGTCTTGATCTGCAATAACATCCACATGTTTTAGATTTTTAAAATTTTGTTTTATGGGTCTTACAATGATTGATACTATTTACACCGATTTGATCTGGTCGGAAAGATAACTAGGTGTTCAAATATTTAAAACAATATTAATAAGATTTTTTAAATATGAATAGTCTATTTATTACTTCTCGTACAATGCTGCAAGTTGGATTAAAAAAATTGAACGTGATATTGTTATAAAACCCGGTGTAGCGAGTCAAACTTGAAAACTCCCGACTCGAGTTGCCTAACTTAACGGGTTCAAAGATAAAAGAATAAATCAAAAAACAAATAATATATATAAAAGATCAAACGCGTGTTTTTAAGGTAACATTGACAACCATTAAAAGGGGTTTGAGTTTTTTAAAAAAAAACGAAGTTGTCTTCTTTTTTTTTTTTAACATTGAAATGATGATGTATTTGATCGATTTCTGTCAACTCAAGTTAACTCGTGACCTGGATTGTGAATTCTAATGGGTTCAATAACATATTTTTTATTTTAATTGTATGATAAAAAAAATTAAAGACCAATCCAAAATCAATGCAATATCAAAATGATAAAATTAAAAACAAATAAAAGAATTAATCAAAAACTCAATATTGAATTTTAAAAAAACAAATAATTCAAGCCAGGTGTGTTTACCTTAGTGGCCTATAGTATCAGAGTTAAAAAAACAAAAAACCCATACATGGGGTCTAGGTTAGGCAATGACTAGTAAAAAGTTGTTTGATTTTTTTAAAAAATAAAGTTGGCATCTTTATAAAAGAAGCAATTAGACGGTGACGTATTGGATTGATTCAAATCAATCTAAGTTAACTCGTCAAACTCATGACCTGAGTTATGAGTTATAATAATATTTTTTTATTTTAATTATATAATAAAAATAAAAACCAATTCAATATCAACCCAATATAAAAATGATAAAATTAAAATAAATAAATAAATCATTAAAAATCGAAAGTTGAAGGTTGTTTTTTTTATAAAAAAAATGTTAGTACATGCATGCAGGCATGAGTGGTTTGCATGTCAGCATTGTCAGGGCCTTAAAATAAAGCTCAGGTGTGTGGGCCTAGGTCAAACATATGCTCCTGGGCCACATATTTTTTCTATAAATGGTGGATGACATCTATGTATGTGTGTGTGATAAACACCATAAAAATCTTTCTAAACCACTTACTAAGCTCATAATACCCCCAAATCATCCAAGAAAACCAAAATCAACCAAATTTGAAAAATTAAAACGAAACTCAATCTCTTTTTTCATATATGTTTTCAAGGAAAACCCACCATCATCGAATTCAATCTCCTGACATCAAGTTTGAACATCTTTGTTATCAGCATCGCGACAACCATTTTTTTTCGTCATTATTCGACAATATTTTTTCTCCCTTCTCTATTAAGAATTGAAAAATAAATAAAATAAATTTTTAGATCAGATTAAAAATTATCATGAATTTAGAGGGAGCCGTGTTTTTTTCTTTCATGTTTTAATTTGAAGCTTAATTTCATATAATTAGAATATAAAAATGAATCTGAATGAAAAAAAAAAGGGATTTGAACAGTGGTCAACCTTCTACTTTTCTAGTTTTTATTAATTTAAGATTTGAGTAAAAATAAAAAAAATCGATCTTAATATGAAAAAAGTCATCGGGAAGGCACTCTCGACTTTTATATTAGAAGATAATAATGATTGGTGCCGAAGGTGAGACTCATCGATGAATGGTGGAGGAAATTGATCGATGCTCTTGGACCCCAATTTCGATGGGTTTAGAAATCCAGTCATTATCTTAAAAAAAAAAAAAAACAAATATCTCTAAATGGGTCCTACTAACTAGGGATTAAAACAGTGCCCATGTTGTTGAAGAAAGCAATCCAAGCAATAGTCACAGGCTACATGACGGCCAATCATAAATGTTATTGAACCAATACATGATCCAGTCCCGCAAAGCCCATAATACGTAAACAGCAGCACATGCAGGTCAAGAATGGAGAACTACCCAGAAACAAAATTCACACCTTCAAAATGTTAAACAGAAGATTAAGCTTGTCATAATTCAGATAAAGGACTAATTATTATTCATATAAATGTACAATGGTTTTAATCACTTACAGAATGATGAAATACAATATTTCTGTAAACATCGAACACACTTCTTAATTTCATTTCATTCATTAATTCTGGTTCTTGGTTACTACACGTATTTCACCAAAATTTCCTAGTTTCTTCGCTAGAGCCAAAACAATATTCATCTAAAGATCTTTATACTTGTTCGATCGTGATTTCTGATAAGCCTCCACCAAAGCCAGTTGCAAAGTGTCCATGCTTGCTACAGCATTCCTTCATGTAGCTCTGGCAACATCCACCAATCTCTCTCTTCTCCATGCTCATACAAGCATGCATGGTTGTTGGCTCAATTTCAATAACAGTGTGAGGTGGAGCGCAGCCTGTACAACACTTCTTCAACTCCTGGTGTAACTCTTGATGTTGATGCTGGGGACTGCAACTGGATTCAACAATCTCTCCTAGTGACTCTTCATTCTTGGGAATGTCAATAGTGTTTTTACAACTGCTCTTGGAGCAGCAATTAGTAGTATTGTCTGTCGTTTTTTGGCTGCCTTCTAAATCATGAGAAGAATGACTTGAATGGTGATGAATACCATGATGAGTAGCAGCAGGTTCACCGTGTGAACGGTGGCAGTGTTTTTCCTTATGAAGACCATCTCCATCTGAGCATTTACCTTGAGTTTCTACTGAATTATGGCATAGATGTTTCAATTTGGGAGGGGATGAACAGTCATGGCTGCGTGGATGATTTGCCTCCGTGTTAGGATTGACTGTGTTAAAGCAACTATGATCGTGGTGCTTGGCTTCATGAACTCCACTAGCATTAGTTGCTACACGTGCATCATGGCTCTTAGCTGAGTCAGCGCACTCTTGGTTTCTGCATGAGCTGATACTATGTTGGCTAGATTGGCATCCTGAGGCAAGGCTTGAACTTTGAGCCACACAATGCTCCTTCACAACTTTCTGGCTAGAGCAACATCTGGAGGCACAGTTTGAATTTTGATCCTCGCTCTGAACCTTCTCAACTTTTGGTCTAGAGCAACACCCTGAGTCGCAGCTTGGATTCTGGGCCACAAGCTTCACCTCAGCTTTCTGGCTAGAGCAACATCTGGAGGCACAGTTTGAATTTTGATCCTCGCTCTGAACCTTCTCAACTTTTGGTCTAGAGCAACACCCTGAGTCGCAGCTTGGATTCTGGGCCACAAGCTTCACCTCAGCTTTCTGGCTAGAGCAACATCCCGAGGCACAGTTTGAATTTTGAGCGGCAAGCTGCACCTTCTCAACTTTCTGGCTAGAACAACATCCTGAGGCACAACTTGAATTTTGAGCTCCACTGTGAACCTTCTCAACTTTAGGGCTAGAGCAAACCCCTGAGGTGCAGCTTGAATTTTGAGACCCACTTGGCCCCTTCTCAACTTTTGGACTAGAGCAACACCTTGAGGCACAGGTTGAGTTTAGAGCCCCGCTCTGCACCTGCTCAACTTTTGGGCTAGAGCAACACTTTTGAGCCCCACATTCCACCTTCTTGACATTTTGGCTAGAGCAACAATTACGATGATTGTGTGATGAATTCTTAGTACCATGTTTGTGCGAATGCGACGCACCTGATGATTTGCTACATTTCCCTGCATGAGTGCCTCGTAAAAGCAGCATGCTGTTCAAAATGACCAACAAGCATGTACCTACATCAGCAAGAACGGCTGCCCAAACAAGTGGGTGACCAGCAAACGCCAAGGCCAGGATAGCAGACTTTGTAGTCATGGACATAATCACATTCTCAATCACTTTTCTATGAGATTTACGGCCAAGCCGGATGGCTTTTGGTACTTTCCTGAGATCATTGGACATAAGAATCACATGCCCTGTCTCTGTTGCAAGTGCTGAACCTGAAATTCCCATTGAAATGCCAATATCAGCAGTAGCTAATGCAGGGGCATCATTCAGACCATCTCCAATCATTGCTGTTGGTCCTTCCTTCTTAAGTTCTTTAATAATAGTCGCCTTGTCTTCAGGTAGGAGTTCTGCATGAACAACTTCAAGAGCATGCTCTAGCTGCACATGGCATTAAATTTACTTCCATGTCAGTTCGAAGTTAAATGCAAATAGAACATAAATTAGATATGATTATGGATAAGAGCTTGCCTGTTCATGTGCATACATAGCCGCCGCTTCACTATCTCCAGTAAGCATTGCAGTTTTAATGCCTAATGACTTCAGTTCCTTAATGGCCTCAGCAACCCCAGTCCTACAGCTATCAGAGAGACTAAAAATCCCTGCAAGAGTTGCTCCACAGTACACATATCCGACAGACTTTCCTGTCTTCTTGTCGCCTTCTAGTGTTGGAACTATAAGAACCCATCACCAAAGTAATTAGAACACCTTGAAAGCCCAATGATAGCAGTTTATTACTATATTACTAGGATATACAGGCTTTTACCTGTTCCAGATGCTCTGTGAGCAATCTTTCTGTTCCCAATATATATATCTTTCCCTTCAATTTTTCCTTGAATTCCTTCTCCAGGAAAATTTTGAAATTCCTCCACTTTCTCAGGCTGTGGCTCTATTGAATGCATCTTTCCATAGTCGATAAGTGCAGCCGCCATAGGATGACTTGATTTACTCTCGATGCTTGATACCCTGTGAAACTTTCATGAACATCACTTTCCAGTGGAGAAACATTTACCATAATTATAGCAAAATAGAGCTGGTCTTTACCAATAGAGCAATGTGTCTACACTGATATCATTGCAGAGAGGTTGGAAATCTGTGACAACAAATTCACCTCTTGTTATGGTACCGGTTTTGTCGAAAGCCATGACCTTAATCTTGCCTAGTGTTTCAAGATAGTCACCCCCTTTGATCAGAAGACCAGCTGATGCCGCCTTTGTTAGAGCACAAAATGTTGCAACCGGTGTAGACAGGATTAGAGCACATGGACATGCACTGACTAAAACAACCAATGCTAAACGAAACCAGCGATTACGGTCATGCAATCGTAGTGCAAGCGGTATCACTGCAACGCTAGCCGATATAATAATCACCGCTGAAAATTGGAAACAAATGAAATAAATGAGAAGGTAGGAGGATTGTCCAGAAATCAAGCAGCCGATTCACTCTAAAAGACTGAAGTGAAGGGCTGTCCAAATACTACTTCTCAATACTAAAGAACCATCTTAATCCACGAGGTTAAGCTATTAGGTGAGACTTCAAGATATTATTTATATTATTCTCTAACATACCTCCTCAAGTGAAAGCCTTTTAGATTTAAAACTTGCACAGACCCACACTACCTTGTGCTATTAATTAGAAGAGAGAATGACGATGATGGGATTTTAACTCGTGATTATTTGGTCATCAAAATTCTAATACCATGTCAAAAAATCATCCCAACCCAAAAGCTTAAGCTATTAGGTTGAGGTTTCAAGATTTGATTTATATTATTCTTTATCACTCGGTCTTCAGCCAAGGCCTATAAAACTTGATGAATGGTGTTTAATTAGACTGAAGCATGACTAACCTGGAGTATAGTATTGAGCAAATTTGTCTATGAACCTTTGAGTTTTAGACTTGCTGTTTTGAGCTTCTTCCACAAGCTTTGCCATTTTAGCCACCACACAGTCTTCAGCGAGAGCAGTAGTTCTAACACTCATATAACCTGAGAATGGCAAATACCCCATTACCATCAAAACCAAAATCCATTCAGAAACAATTCGCACAAGGCCAGAAAGAGGTATTGATACCATTTAGGTTAATGGTGCCTGCCCAGACAGTTGAATCCACCTGTTTGGGGACTGGAAATGACTCTCCAGTTAACGTTTTCTCGTCCACTTCACAGTTACCATCGACAACAACTCCATCAATGGGAATAACTTCACCAGCCTTAACTGCAAGAACAGTGTTTAACTTGACCTCATCAGCATCCACTTCTTCCCCAGTTTCAGCAATGACTGCTTTCTGTGGAGCTATGCTCATCAATGATGACATGACAGCACTGGCCTGCAGAAACGTTGTATTTTCAGCATTAAGTATCGAATTCTGTATGTACAATGAAATTCATTTCCATTCTGTAATAGCATCCAGAATCAGCATGGTAGTTCTTAGGCTTCTACTTCCAATATGTTTGAGGACAAAGGAAAATATGTCCATGTCTTTGATCCATTTACAAAGTTTCATTACTGATTTTGATCTTGCAACTAAGTCAAAGCAAGGGTAATATTCAGGGCTAACCATTTCAAAATTCGAACAGCAAGGTTCTGAAGTCACAAATTCAATTACTACCCATTAATGGAGACAAATTTTCTGCTTATTGTACCATTCTACTATATCATTGGACATGGCAGACTATTAGCTAGCACAAATACATATTTTTAACACAATTACTATCTTGAGATTACCTTGTGGCTTGCCCTTGACTCTAGCCATTCTGCAATAGTGAACAGGAAGACAATAGTTCCTGCTTCAATATAATCATCCATCGCAATCGTTCCTATGACTGTCACAAATTAATACTTCGTGAGTCAGACAAGTAAATTAAGATAATACTATAAACAAGCACCTGCTTCATCCAAATATATACTATTAACATTAATATAATCCGTCAGCAATTCAATATAGATATTTCACATTAATTCTCACTTCTTTTTCTTTAGTCCAATATAGTTTATTGCTAAAATAAACTAACTACAAATCCAATTCAAAAGTTAGATTGTTTCAGCTTCGCATTAATTCTCACCTTATACAGCAACTACTAAAAGTCAAGACAAAGTTAGGTACTGATCCCTCCTTTGATAACAGGTTAAAAAATATAGACAAAACAAGTAAAGATTTGGACAAGAAGCTGCATGCATGTGAGTCCTGATAGCATGTTTAAATTCAAAAGTTCAAATGTCTGTACTTTATGGATTTACTTATTTAATCAAACACTTTCTCTGGAGTATTTGTTTAAATAAAATATACTATATTTCAGTATGTTATGCCCACCAATGTATTTGACGAACACCAAGCTAACAGATTCAACAAAAAGGAACATAAAAAAGGGAAGGAAAATGCTTTATAGCATTATTGACTTCAACATGCTCTTTGGTCAAGTTACTTCAAATGTGGCCATGTGTCTTATAGCTTTTAGGATAAAAATCGAATCCTTGAAAAAGAATTAAAATTATATAGCACATTATGAGTAATAAATAACTTAAAAGTCATCAAATCATTGTTCACCTTTTACAGCAATACTATTTAGGTTAGATTTGAAGGAAGAAGGAAACCAGGGTGTAAAAAAAAATCATCAAGAGTTATAGAAGGATGAGACAAGATACCATTTGGATTTATGTAGCCAGTGCCCATAAGTGGAGGTCAAATTCAGTTAGCTTGAATTTTCCAAACTATATTTATATGGTCAAAATTTCAACCTTGAAGAAAATGGGTGGACTACATTTCATAACTAGCTAGCAAAAATCAACACGTGGGCTGCCAAGAAACCACTATGCTTACAACTGGCAGAGAAATTTCTAAGAAATCAAACGGGTTTGTTAGTATCCTGAATTAGTTGTGCATTCATTCTTCTAACTTGAAAGAAGATATGATATATGCCAAGCCTCACCTCGCCTAGCCTAGCCCTAGGTTTATCAAGTTTCCTAGCAGAAGAAAGATCCTATAAAATTTTTCAGCTACTATATGGACCTTAAAATAGAAGGGAAGGTGGAGCTGGTGTAAGTATATAATGGTGGCCTATACGTGGAAAGTGATTTGTGAAACTACCAAGACATACTTATCCACAAAAGACACGATAAAGTGATGATAGAAAACAAATATGAATAATAACAGAAAACTTTCGGTGCAAAATAATAGTAAAAATTTGACTTTGCTACCACTGTAAAATCCATGAGTAATCCATGCTATTCATGTAAGTGGAAAAAAAAGAGGAAAAATTAAGTTACCTGCAATAAGCATAAGAACGTTGGTATCAAGCCTAAAATTCCTCAAGGAAGCAACAGCTTTCAAGCAGATGGGAAGGATGCCAACAGCCACTGCTCCAATAGCAAACCAACGCAAAGGATGATAGACATACTTCAAAAGTGATAACAAAAGTAACACACCACAAGCCATTGCATATGGGCTAGGCCATTTCTTTTGGTGCTTGGTCTCTCCATATGCTCTAACATTTGCTTCCAGTCTTGCTTGATTTAGAGCCTTAACTGTCAAGAATTAATCAACGTCCCAGTAATTAGAATACAAATTTTGGCATTAAGTGGTTCCTGCAGCAAGAAGTTAATTCTTTTTCAAACCTAACAATGAAAAACCCAGGATCATGAAAAACATAACGTGTAGAGACTATGCTCTTGGACCATAATGCTCCTTTCAGCATCCATTCATAGAAGAGAGAAAGGAGTGTCCCATAAATTGCATATACAAATTGGCAGATCAAAATGTCATCTTTGCTAACGGACTGGTAGCTTATTTTTTTGCACCATCATTATCCTTTGAAAAGGGGATTGTTATGTGGCCCAGAAATAAATTTAAAAATGATTAAAATCTCTTCTCTTTTATTAATAATAATAATAATAATAATAATAAAAGAGAAGAAATTTCTACAACTAAAACTCATAAACTGAGTTTGTAGCTCAACTAATATTATTATTTTTATTCTTTAAAAGGATTTGTGATCGAGCATCTTGTTACTTGTACACATATAGTAAAACAAGAGCACAAATCGAAAAGATGGGTAAGAATATGGATTAAAGTGAAATTTAAAATGTAAAATTTGGAGCATAGTTTTGAAAAGAAGAGATTAAGCTTGTTAATGAATTGTAGGAAAAGCTTCGGCATCCAGTTCATTTATAGCAGCCACCAAAGCAATAGCCCACCAGCTAATGACTCGGACATCTCATCTTGATCGACCTTTCTGGCCGAATTTTTGGCTTTATCGTTGTCCAAGTCCAAGCAAGAGACAGTAACTGACCAACTACGAAGTTCATGTATTTGTGCAAGAAACATCATCATCAAGATTCTTCAAAATCTCAACATTTAATTGTTCAGGAAATTCAGAGAAAGAGGATTTGAGGTTCTGCAACTTTTGTTAGACACGTAACTTATTACAAAACAATTTTTAAGCCAGGTGTTAGGATGATGATTAAGAACAAGCCATGTCAATTGGTGATTTATGCAATCAACCTCAATGGCCCATGAGAAAAGACCATGAGGAAAAAGCCAAGGCATGGATGGCTTTCTTAAAAAGCATAAATAAATAAAAAACAAAAAACAAAAATCATGTGGCTGGGAAAGAAAAGAACGAAATTAAGATACAGTACACCGATCAAGATCAAAAAAATAAAAGGAAGAGAAGATTTAAAGTTTCAGAAATGATTACCAATTTGGAGCTGAGAAATGAGGAGATCGTCATGGAAAACAATCACTGTTCTTGTTGGGACAATCACTGAAAAATCTTTAACACCATCGAGTGACTTGAGGATATTCTCGATCAAAGGAACCTCTGAAGAACAGCAAAGGCCTAGCACATCAAAGTAGCTCTTCTGCAACTTTTTGGTAGCTGCCTTGTTGCTTTTTTCCAGCTCGGCAGCCATCGTTTTTATCTCTAAATCTATCTGCAAAAAGAAGAAGAAGAAGCAAGAACCTCGTGAGAATTAGATCATCACAACCGTAACTGCATCAAAGGCCAGCTTGGCTTCAGGTGAGAGGCAGAGAAGAAGCAGACATGGGCCCAAGACAAGAGGAGAAGCACACCTTGCAAGGAATGAAGGATTTGAAGAAGATGAGGCTTTCTTTTGAGGAGGAGAGAGGGGAGCAGGCAAGAAGATTTATAAGCAGAGAAGCTTGGAGTGGAGGAGGGGACTCTTAAGAATATGGAATGATTGTAGGTGGTGTCGTTTTGATGTAGAAATTATTTAAAAAGAAAAAGAAAAAGCAAAAGCAAAAGCCATGAAAAATCGAGAAAAAGAATAGGGTGGGAAAAAGTTGCTTTTATTTCATTGTTATTTTTATTTTTATTTTTCAGCGAGGGAATAATGGATTGGTTTCACTCCTTTCTCTGGTCGTGGAGGAGAGAGAGAAGATATAGATGCTGTATAAATTAAATTTTTATTTTTGTTTTTTTAAAATTAATATTTTTTAATAATTTTAAATTATTTTAATATCCTAGTATTAAAAATAATTTTAAAAAAATAAAAAAAATACTTTAAATTCTAACCCAAAAAAAAACCCACAGTAGTGGAGATAGAATAGATTAAAGTGCATGCAGAATTGGAAACCACGTGTGAATCCACAAAAATGTTGCTCTTATATTATATTATAAGCATACGTACCGAACTGATTGGTAGGGGTTTTATTATTATTAATTATTAGTGTTTTTCTATTTCACCTTTCATTTACCACTGCCCCCCTTTTTTTTATTTTTTCATTTTTCAACTTTAACTTTTGGGAACTCCATACGTTTTCTATGATCTTTTTTTAATATTCTAGATTTATTTCCCTTTTCGTTAGGAGGTTGATTGGAATTTGGTCTCACAGTTTTTCCTACCAAATACGTACTGTGTACAAATAAGATTTGATGTGTTGTACAAGGATTACTACGACTGTTGCAAATATTTAGGTGATTTTTGGTACTGTGGTCTAATTCTGATTTTATTTTTTTTAATTTTAAATTATATTTTCATGTTTTTATGTCGTTTTGATATATTAATATCAAAAAAAATAATTTTTTTATATTTAAAAAAATTCTATTTTAAAAAATAACATCTACCACACTTTGATTCTCGACATCATTACGTAATACTTTAAATACTCCCTCTTCATAAATGACATGTATCTCATAATAATTGTGAGATACATGTCATTTATACATAGGAGATATTTTATAGTAAGAGAAATTAGGTGAGCCCTAGTTATCATTATGTGACTTTATCAAGGATAAAGTTAAAAGATGCGGGGATGCCACTATGTGTTTTTCTTGTATTTTGATCTCTCTTTTTTTCCTTTCGTTATTGAATTTTTTTAAAAAAAAAAAGTCCTTATATAACGTATATAACGTGTGTGTATGGAGATTTAGAAAGTTTATTTAAATAAAAAAGTGATTTTGAAAAAAATTATGTTATTAAACTTTATGTTATTAAACTTTATGTTCATCGCGGTATAGTTTATTTTTTAAAAAGTTTATTTAAATAAAAAATGATTTTGAAAAAAATTATGTTATTAAACTTTATGGAGTGAATGATCTGATTTGCGAGTTTGGCGAAATAACCCTGATTACTTTAGTTCGCAGGTTTAGCAAGATTTTTTTTTTTTCTAATTGAACTCGATTATGTGATCATCTATTTTTTTATCTTATCGTTAAAAAAATAGTTTTGAAAAAGAAAACATGTTATTAAATTTTAGAAAATCCATGGAGTTGTTGATAGGTTTGGCGAGTTTAGCTTTTCTTTAAAAAAAATCATTTTTTCTGATTTTATACTTTGATATTAGGTCGATTGAGAATTGAGTTTCATAATTTATTTTGTTTTACTTTTTATGAGGTTATTATAGTTTTTTTTTAAGCCTCAATATTAGTTTGAGGCTTGATTAATTTTACAATCGTCTATTTTTTTTATCATATAGTTAAATAAACAATAGTTTAGGGGGGAAAAAACAAGTTATTAATTCCAATGGAGTCCATTACCCAGTTTGTGGGTTTGATATGTTGACTCGGGTTACCCGATTCATGGGTTTAACAGATTTACCTATCAAACCTTATATGTTTTTTTTTTTTAGTTTTTTATCCTTTAATTTTCTAAATATTGTTTTTTTTATTTCACTTTCTTTTAATATTGGATTGGTTGGGAAATAGAATTCCTGATTTTTTTTCTATTTTTTGTAGAGTTATCATGATCTCAATAACATCTTTTTAGGGTTGATGCTTAATTTTGCAAGCATCTAATTCTATCATAAAATGAAATAAAAGTAATTTACAAAAATAACAAAGTTATTAAACTCATTAAAGTCCATGACCCAGGTCGCAAGGTGACTGAGGTCGATCCAATCTGTTATCATCTCAATACTAAAAAAAAAAAGTCGTCTTAAAGTTTTTTAAAAAAAATTCATGTCATAATTTTACCAATTATTCAAGTTGTTTTTTGACCTAGTAAATTGAATTATTTACTTTGAATTAGCTCCCACACGGTTTAATTTGAAACTTGAGCTAGATAAAGAGTCGGGTTGACAGGTTTCAAGGTCGAACCACTTGATTTGATTTAATGATACTACTAAAAAAATATCCATACTCTTAACATTTTTTTAAGTTTAGAAAAAAAAACTAGTCATACCCGCAGCGAAGCGCGAGCGAATGTACTAATGTAATGTTATTCAATGAACATATTATGTGCAGACGCAAAAGGTTTTTGTGGTTAGAAAACATTTTTATAAATAATTAATTTTTTTTGTTTCAAATTATTTTTTAAATGTTTTTAAATAACAATAGTGATTCGGCAAATAACACTCACGTGCTTTCAACAATCATAGGATCCTTTTCAGCAGTTTTTATCTTGATCTATAAATCATGCCTTTCTTAACATGAAATAGGTTATAGGTCTTTGTGTGAATGTAAATGAGATAGCTAATAAATAACATTAAATTGAACTGGCTCGGCAAGAAAACTTGTCGGTTGTATTTTACATTACTTCCATCTGTGTTTTTGAAATTGTTTTAAGAAAAAATTTAGCTTTAAAATTATATTTTTAAATTGTTTTAACATGTTGATGTTTAAAATAAATTTTAAAAAATAAAAAAAAATATTATTTTGATGTATTTTTAAATAAAAAATACTTTAAAAATTAACTTTTATCATTCTTGCAAACAGTGTTTTTTTATTTGGCAGTTTTCTACCTATAATTACAGGCCCCATGGTGATCATGTAAAAAGTTCAAATCCAGTACCGGGCTTCAAAGACATGGTAGAAATTTAAAACTAGAGTAAAAATTAATTCTAACATGATAGTTTTTATAAAAATCATTGCTTTTAAAAAAGAAAGTTGCATTTTCTTGTTAATATTTCACAAAAGAAACCTTCAATTTCAATATCAAAATGAGTTTTTGGATTAATTAAGTGAAAATTATCCACCATATTCTTACCACAAGAGGAATTCATTTCTTCTTCTTCTGTAATAAATAGCACTCAATTCTCTACACAAATATAGGTATTAAGTTCTTGAAAGAAAAATGGCACATAATTAAGAAAATCACAAACTTGTTTTGCTAAAATACTGGGGAAGGCTACAACATATACATCATTAAAATTGGAATTGTGTGATGGAAATAGACAAGCAATTAGCAAAAATATTCCTTGCAACCATAACATGTGGCTATCAACTTGGAAACTGAATTAAGTATTCTTGATTCACTCGTCAATTAAAATCACAAGACCAACAAAGACAGATTGGAGAATCTCTCTCTCTCAATACTTTTATTCATTATTCCAAAGTATATATCCAACGTTACACTGTCAGAGTATTATTATTTTTGTAGTTTTTTTTAGATTAATGTGGATGTTCGGGCCAACTTGTGCGCATCTCGACTAATACTATGAGTCCTGAAATTAACGACCATGTAAGTCTCCAGTAACCCTGAGGTTTGTGAGACTCAAATTAATAATCTCTGGGGAATAAACTTAAAACCTGATCAATTAAAATACACCCTCAAGATTATTATATGCGATTCACACAAGCCAGCATTCCACTTAATTCCATGTACTCCTTACTTAGATGCTTCTGGCTTGGGGCGTCATCCTGTTCTATACATATATACAAAAATATGGTGTTTGTGGATTTTCTGAGGCAATAAATTGACATTTGCTATTATTGAATGATACCATATATATTTTATGGCATAATTAATTAATTGGATAATTAAGTTATCATGAAGAGAATGAATTCTTAATTGCAAGAGATCAATCGATATGTCTTTCTTAATTCATAGCTAAGCAATAATTTGATAATGTATGGTACTAAAATAAAATAGTAAGCCCTTTTTTAAAAAAAATTTAAAAAAAACGTGTCTATATATCATGGTTTCTCAAGAGATAAATATTAAACCTATTCCAATAAAGAATTAATGGAATGTCAGCTAATTAATTAAGCTCTATAATGACAGTAAGAGAAAAAAAAAATTAATTAAATATGCAATTTAAAAATATAAAAGAGCAAGGCACGATTTTCCTTTCGAAGATGAGCACTCGAAAACTTCTTTGCACCATGTAGAGTTGCTCAAACGAAGCCCTCCCTCTCGCATTTTTAAATTGAAATTATAATTAATAGCACTTTCCCACTTTTTTTCTAATTAATTGGACAAGAACAATCACGTAAACATTATAGAATCCTTAAAGTTTTTATTTGTATTACAATGTCGAGCTACGTACGTTACAATGCACCGACATAAACATTGTCCAGTGTCGTAGACAAATCAAACAACATAAATATGGAAAACTTTTATATCCTCCTAAGTTTCATGCCAAGTACATGTTTAGCTCATGACTTGCCGGCCACTAAGTATTATTAATATTTGTTCCATTGCCTGGATGTTTTCTGGGGAGACATGGGACCCTCCCCATGTCATGGTCCCGTCCATTAATTATTATTTTCATGAATAATATTACTTTTTAATGATGTAATTCCTAAGATTTATATAATTCTTGAAATCTTGTTTATTTAGTTTAAATTTATTTTTAAAATCTTCAGCTGTTGTTTCAGCGGACATGGTGTAAAGGAGATTGAAGTTGAGCCATGCTTCTTCTTCGTCATGCTACTTACCTAATTAAGTAGTCATCAAGCCATATTAAAGAAACAAGATGGATGTTTGAAGTGAGCAAGAAAGAAGATCTAGACTAAGGAATGGAGCTGGAGTCTGGTCAAGAAACAAGAACATGTTACATTAATGGGCTGCTTTTGATTGCTTTGGTCAACTTATGGCTACATGTCCATGGTGGTCAACACAATGCTGCTTTGACTTGGATAGTTACAAATCATGTAAAGCGGTCCTCACCTCAAAACTCAGATAATCTTGAACAAAAAGACATTGAAGTCCAACCCAACTTGGATTTTTTTATGATTATTCATCAAAGCTTGGGTGCACAGCCAGACTTGAAGTGTTCCTTGCAGAAAAAAATAATATTTATATATTATTATTTTTATGGTATGCATGGTACGAGGTCGATTTATGTACAGCATAGAGTTTTACAACAAGTGTTGGTGTGTATTCTCGCTATCAGTGCATCCGAACGAGCACGAATGGTTAATATTTTAATTCCCGTGTAACATGATCAAGTTAACACAAGATTCATTGTAGGGCACATTTGAGGATAATTAATGACGTGCAGAACGAGTAAAGTTTTGCCGTCTCATAAATTAATATTTAGAAATAGATGCCAGTTTTTTCAGACTACAAACAAATCATGACTAGATCATTATCAAAGAAGACATTTGCATCGAGGCGGATCAGAAAGTCATTTGTGCTTGACTTTTGATGGATAATTATTTTGGTCACTCTATGAAAAATAAATTTTTAGCACAAGTACTGGGTGAGGCTTGAGTTCATACTCAGCATCCCTTGATTTGACAGAATATCATGCTTATATTATATGGATTTATCTCGCTTCCAAACCCAACGTATTTAGATATAGCTACAAGTCGAGCTCAAGAGGACATAGGTCTGGGGAGCTATTAAACCCAACATCATTAAACCTGACTGTATGTCGAGCCTAAATGAGCATGGATTTGACAAGCTACCAGACTCAACATCATTGGGCTTTGCCGTACGCCAGGTCTAATTGGACATGAATCTAATGAACTACCAAACTCATTACCCTTAAGCTTGATTGTGCACTAAGTCCAATTGATCATGGGGTTGCGAGCTGTCAGACCAAATATTCTAGACTTGACTGCACGTCGGGCCTAATTAGACATGAGTCTAGTAAATTGCCACACCCATTACCATCAGGCTTGGCTGCGTGCCAAGCCCAATTGGGCATAGATTTGGCGACCTTCTCGATCCATCGACCTTAAACTTGGTTGTGTGCCAAGCCCAAATGGATATTGGTCTACCATGTTATCAGACTCAATATCTTTAGACTCAACTACATACTGAAACCAAACGGACTTGGGTATAGCAAGCTGTCAAACCCAGAGCCCTTGAGCTTGGCTGCACACCGTGCCCAATTAGGCATGAGTCTAACACACTGCCAGATCTATCTACCTTAGGCTTAGCAGTGCGCCAAAAATAAATGGTTAACGGCCTGGAGATCATTACAAGTCCAATGTTGGATATGTGCTAGAATATATGATTAACCCATAATGCAACTCTTAAAAAACTCATTTCTAAACACTTTAAATTTTATAACATCATCATATTTGAACAACTTTGGTTTCAAGGGGAAAATTGCCTCATTGGACCTAGTTTTCCTTGAACAAATTCTTCTTCAATTATTAACGCTTATACATGTGACATTTCGAAGAAAATTTGCAAAGAAAACATTTATATAGATAAAAGAAAAGAAAAGGGTCAATGTTAGGTGGTTTTTTTTCTAAGAATTAATAAAGTAACCCAAAACCCAACTCTTCCAAATGACTATAATTCAAGAGTATTTATATTTGTTTAATTAAATTGAAGACTTAGGTTTTTTTTTTTTTTTTGTAGTTCCGTCTATATAATAAACTCCTAGTCACAGCTTGCTTCACTCTGGTCAACCTTTTCAATTTGGAGGCCAAAGATTTTTATTCTGACGGCCAGCCTGGCCAAACATTCCTGAGGATTGAAGGCGGGCACCCTGCAAAATCTCAATCTTTTGGGGATCTTCGTCTCTCCGTCAGTATATGTGAGACTAACATGCAAAAAAGATAATAAAAAAATAAATTAATTGCGCATGTTTTTTTGCTTCACTGTTTTTATTCTGTCTTTCTTTTTTCGGCTAAAACTCTCGGCTATCTCTCGTCATTTTCATTTTCTGTTTATTTTGATAGGTTAATGTTAAAAATTATTTTTAAAAATAAAAATATATTATTTTAATATATTTTAAAAAATATATTATTTAATATATTTTAAAAAAAATTAAAAAAATAACTATTAACTTCCTTTTCAACGGTGCCAATTCTTGAAAAGCCAGTGCAGGTCAAGAGGCCTTTTCATTTATTATAATAATAATAATAATATATGGAAACAAATATCAAACATTAGCAATCAGCAAATTCAACAATTGGAGTGGAAGGATTTTAATGATTAATAATTGAATATTAATTTTGTATGACTTTTATTTGGATGTGCTTATGTAAGAAACGATTTTGAATCCCCGAGTGACATAAACTGAATAAGATGCATAACCATTCCATTATTTCTGAAAAGTATAATAAATATATAGTTTTAGCATACTCTTGTATAAGATACATGTTGTTCATTGATATATTGTTAACTTTACTATTTTATTCTCTGGCCGTTGAAGAAAAAAAATAAGTAATATAAAAAAATACTTTTTTTTATTCATGCAATGGATTATATGGTGCAAATCATAATCATCAGACGTGATTCAATAACTAATTTTAAAAAGAAAGTTAAAATAAAAAATAATTCTTTGGAGTTGATTCAATTGGGTTTTGATTAGATTGACCAGATCGCTAAAAATTCTACGAGATCAACTCTGATCAATATCTTTTTTATTCAATTTGAAACTCGATCCGAGTTAAGTTCTAGGTAATGGGATTCTCGGGTCAACCGATCAAACTAGATCCAAATTTAATAATTATGATGTATTCTAAATAGCTTTGTATTACTTAATTATGTGACTCGTACTCGCATAAAATGTTTTTGGACAGTCACATGCAAGTAAAAAAATTATCCAATCCCACAAGTTACTTTATAAAAGACACATATATGAAGGATATCCTTTGGGAAAAGGTTTTGATAAAAAACTGTGTGATTAAAAAAGAATCAACAAATCCCCAATATTTCCAGCCATCCCTCGTTTGTTTTTATGTTCTTCTGGCCAGTCAGAACGCAATCTTCCCTTTTCTTTGTTTTTTATTCTATCTCTTGTTTGCCAGGAATGCAATCTTTGTTGCTACTCTCGTCGTGCTACTGTTCTTAATAAATTACTTCTATTTTCTAACACATCCCTGTGGCTTTATGCCTAGGCATGCATGTTGCTCTATGATCTTGCCCACTTATTCTGCGGAAGAACTAGCAAGATTCTCTTTCTCCTTTCATTTTTTATCTCTTCTTTCTGTGAGGAAAAAGAGAAGGAATGTTTCCCTGCGTAGAATCAATAGATGTAGTTTAATTCATTTGTTCCTTATAGCTGTCAGGCAATATCTGATAATGATCATGTGATCTTTATAATGAATGATGGGGGATTGATTCTCCATGATGTGAAATAATTAGTCAATGATTTTATCGATTGATACACGAAAATGATCTAAAAAAGGCTCTAAATGGACAGCCTAACTCAAAAAAAAAGTATTTGATCGTTATATTAAGTATAAATTTTGTAGGTGTGTTCCTGACAAAAAAAACTAAACTGATGTTGAGTTTCCTTTCACGCTAGCTTTAAACTCGTTTGCTACTTAGATACATCAAATTTCACTCTGAAAACTATCAAAATTGCCTTCAAAGTTTCAGACCATTGTTTAGACTTTTTTCTTGTTTCTTGATAATTTTGGGTTTTAGCTTTACTATTTTTCATGATTGGTTGTTTCCTAGTTATTATGGATATTTAGTATAATTAAACCTATTTTTTTCAGATTTTATGAGACTTTTTCTACAGATTTTTGTAACTTTGGTTGTGTTTTTATTTGTTAGGGTTTAGATGTGCATTAAACTCAAATCTATACCTTTCCCTGCGTTCCAAGTAAACAGCTACGGCAAACAACAAATTTCATCAAAGAATTTTGCATCAGCTACCATTGAATCATTAACACAGTGATTGTTACTTAGTACAGCTAGCTGATTCCACTGGTGTCTATGATTTTTTTTCTTTCTTAAGAGGTCATACAAGGGCCTGGTTAGATCTTGTCAATGTCTAAAGTCGAAACCAAAAAAATTCTACTCATTCACGAGACTTGAAAAGGGTGCTAGAGGCAAATATTTGAAGATCTTGAACGAGGTCAAGTGTGCTGATCTGCTAAAGGCAAACTGGCTTCGGCAGGGGCGGAGGGAAGGGGGGGCAAGCAGGGGCCCGGGCCCCCCCCTCCCCCCATACATTTTAAATTTTTTTATTAAGTAATTAGATAATTAATTATGAGCTAGGTAATTAATTATGAGCTGAAGGTATGATATTTTTTTATTTTAAAAAGATGGCCTTATTAACAGTAATTAAATGTAATTGTATTTTTTATTTTTTATTTATTCTTGACTAATGTGGAAAGAAAAAAATATAAGGTTATTATCTTGTGTAGCCCTAATATAAATATTATAGCTGATAAAAACACAAATCACGAGTAAAATTTTTCTATAAAAAGATTGAGACAGAACCACCAATTAATTTATCTTTCATCAAATAAAATAAGATAACTTAAATTTAAAATATATTTTTGTTTTGTTTTGCGATGTTTGTTAATAATTTGATGAGGTTTTTTT